>NC_134875.1:125172983-125472983 GCF_049852395.1 Peromyscus maniculatus bairdii | reverse complement strand
ACAGGAGGCATCACAACAATAATGCACAAATGCAATCTGTTATACTGACAGACATTCTAAGCTTATGAAAATTGAATTTGTTCTTCTAATATTTTGGGACACTTTGGATGTATCTATTTTAACACTGTTTCTTTGACTTCTTTGCTCAAATCAATGTTGCATTCCTGTATTTCTCCTACAACACATAAGTGAATTGTAAAGCAAATACTTTGCCTCACCGAACGATAAAACAACAAAGAACTTGGTGTGTTATGCTGCATACAACTCACAAACACCTTTTGAAAACAGTTTTGGCCAGTTAAGATCAACTAGAGGAAAGGGGTGTGTCATGTACCCAAAACAGATTTCTAGTTCCTAGCTTATGTCCCGTGACATCACTTAGCTACTTCAACAACAAGCAGCCTGTAGAAAGGTGCCTGTTTTGATATTTCACAAAAGAGTATATCTGGTTTTATCCAGGAGGCAAGTCAGAGGGAGACATAGTTCAAAGTTACATGCTGAAATTCCTCATACCCCTCATATGTGTATTTGAGGGTGCAGGCATATGCATATTAATATCTATGGCCAAGATGCTTTAAATTTCTGGTACTCTATCTGACAAATAAAAGGTGTGGCTATATCCCCATACTCCATGTGTTTTCTATGGTTGGCCTCTCATTTGAGGCAAAAAATCAGACATGAAATAAACCAGAAATCCAGATGTGGCATTTCAGAAAAACACATTCCTTAGTTTGGCTTCTGCATGTTTTAGTTGCCAAGATCCATTCTTCTGTACTCAATCCAGCCACACTGCACCACCTCCTCACCTTTTGCTTTATCTTAAATGGCTACCATAGAGCTAGCCAAAAGGCTTTCCTGCTACATCATAAAAAAGGAAAAGCCTTGAGAGAGCATGCTCAGCTCCATCGCTACCTTTCAAATGCACTCCACTGCCATATGTTAACTTCTCTCTGCACCTAAGTTGTTTTGTAAGGAAAGCTGTCTGGAGAACTCTCAGCAATGAATTTGTACAAGTGAAGCAATAATTCTTGAAGTTTGGTTCTGTGGTAAAACAGAACGGGTGCTGTGTGCAGTGTGATTATCTATTATTTCAGATGGAAAAACTGACCACATCACTAGTGAACTGTCTTAAATTTATTGAAGTCAAACTTTGTTTCATTTGGAAATTTCACAATATGGCCAGTACAGGCTGGCCCTTTAAGAAGTCCAAGTCAATTAAAGGCAAGGCTCAGGAATCTGCATTTTCCAAGAAGCTGCTTATGTGTTTCTGATGCAGTTATTTAACCATACTCTAAGATGCATTTATTTGTATTATACCAGAAAATCTAGAATTTTGTAGTCCAGAACTCAGTTATAGTCACAAAATCTGAAAACTCCAATGAGGATGGTTAATGTAACAGTTACAACTATTAAGCACTTATCATATTACAATTAAAACTAAAAGATTCAAGATTTAATAATTTCACTTTAAAAATTACAAGTTAACATAACTAAAATATTTTAGTAAAAGTAATTTTTCCAAAACAAAGGAATTAGTGAGAAGATTAGCAGCATTTTACATTTTCAAATCTTTTAATAGTCTGGCTTAATAGAATACAACTAGATTCTGATATCTACTTTTGTAGTCTATTCATTTAATTTGTTGGTGGAAGTTTAAACAATTCATCTTGTACAAACATGTAATTAAAAAACAAAGTAGAACAAATAACATCTTAGGGCAAATTAGAAAATTTTAAAAATTATACCAAAAAGTTGCTGTGGATATCGCTCTGTATAAATAAAATGCTGATTAGCCAGTAGTCAGGCAGGAAGTATAGGTGGGACAAGCAGAGAAGAGAATTCTGGGAAGTGGAAGGCTGACTCAGAGAGATGCTGCCAGCTGCTGCCATGAGTACCAACATGTAAGATACTGGTAAGCATTAGCCATGTGGCAAGGTATAGATTTATAGAAATGGGTTAATTTAAGATGTAAGAACTAGATAGCAAGAAGCCTTCCATGGCCATACAGTAATATAAATCTCTGTGTGTTTACTTGGTTGGGTCTGAGCGGCTGTGGGACTGGCGGGTGAGAGAGATTTGTCCTGACCGTGGGTCAGGCAGGACTGGAGAAAACTTCAGCTACAAAAAGTGACAGATGATAGTCCATAAAAGCTGATGCAGGTGCTGGGGCATGGCTCAGCAAGTATATCACTTGCCTTGCAAGCCTGAATGAAGACTGGATTTCAAATCCCACAGCCTATGTACAGGCCAGGTCAGGCACAGCAGCTGCCTGTGATCCCAGTGCAGAGGAGCCGGATCCCAGGAATCCTTGGACCATTCCTCAATAAATAAAGTGAGAGCAATTAAGGAAGCTCCCCAACATTAACACTGAGATTCCACACATGTGCATACATGTACACATGCATACACACACCACATATATTCATATGCAAAAAATAGTTTCACAATGGAAACTAGGACCACATCAATAAGCTTTTTATTCTCTGTCATACTAAAATTCACTGATATGTCTTGTACTTAGACTTTTTCTACTCATGTATAATTTCATTTAAAAAGTTTTATAAAATTGATCATCTGGAAAATATCAGTTCACTATGTTAGATAGATCTTCCCAATGTTGATGTGTTTCATTATTTTAAAAAAGAAACTTTTATATCATATTTCTTAGTATTAATACCAATCTCTTCAGAAAAGTTCTTTAAGTATTGGGAAGCTGGCAGACTCATGGTAGCACATACAAGCTTTCCAAAATTCTAATTTCTTCTTGAAGGCTGGAATTTTATCTTTGGCAATAAATCCTGTCAGTTGTTTTCCTTGAAATAACAGCCACACTTCATTGATTTTCAAGAAAATATCTGCCAAATACACTGGTCAAATAATCATGATTTGTCTGCAGTCATTCGTCCAAGTAAAAATGATCATCCATGAAAAAGAAGGTAGCTAGAACACCAGACAACTCAACTACAAGGTACCTTGTCTTGGTACAACTATTGCATTTTGGCATGAAACAAGCTTTATGCAAACTTCCTACTTTTTCATACAGAATTAAAATAACATTCAAGCTTCAGGTTTTCTTATAAATGTGTTAATCCAAGCTTATGTCTGAGGATCTTGAAGCAATAGACATCTCTTGTCTCTAGTTAAATAAAAGATTGATTTCTACTAGGAACTGGGACTTCAACACATGAATTGGGAGAGAAGAGATACAATTCAATCCAGAATGAGCTGTCTATGCTTTTCTGTTTATGGATAAGTTATGAAAATTCAGCTCAACAGAAACTCTCTAAATTCTAAGCAGTGTATCCTACTTTAGAAAACAGACTATCAATATTCCGAGAAACATCCTCATTTCTTCCAATTGTTTGTGTTTTCCTGGATTTCTTTAAGGAATTTATTCATTTCCTCTTTACAGGCCTCTATCATCTTCATAAAGTTGGTTTTAAGGTCATTTTCTTGTGCTTCTACTGTGTTGGAATATTCAGGGCTTGCTGTTGTACGATAGCTGGGCTTTGGTGGTGACATATTGTCCTTACTATTGTTGATTGTGTTCTTACACTGGTATCTAGGCATCTGGGTTTGAAGTGATTATAGGTCTAGGTACCGACTTCTGAGTTTGTCTTTGTTGGATGGGTGGTTTGTTTCTTGGTTTCTGTTTCTTGTCTTTGTGGTCTGGATTTCTGGCAGCCAGTGTGACCTCTGGTTCAACAGAGATTCTCCATCTGAGTTGGGGCTGGACTTCTGGCCACTAGCCTTTAGTCCAGCAGAGGGCCTCCACCCAAGTTGTGGGGTGGGACATGGTGATGAGGAGGGGATTGGGGATTGGAGATAGTGTTAGTCAGGGGCACTGAGAGAGTGGAGGAGGTCCATGGGTGGGTCATCTATCTAGAGTTCTGGTGGCCACTGTGGTCTCTGGTCCAGCAGAGACTCTCTGCCTGAGTTTGCCTATCTGTTCTTCTGGTTGGTGTGGTCTGTTTTAATGGTTGGTGTGGCCTGCACCTGTTCTTCAGACTGGTGGGGCCTATACCTGAGCAGTGGATATCAACATGGGGGCAGGGTCACAGTTGAGGGTATGAGCAGTGGGGCAGGAAGGGGTGGCAGTGGGTTGGTCCTTTGGGATCTGAACCGAGGACATGGGAGGGTTCAGAAGGCAGGTGGGCCTCTTACTGGTTCTTCTGACTAGCATGACCTGCACCTGAGAAGCAAATCAAGAAACATTCTCAACAACAACAACAATAAAACACCCATCTTGTATAATGTGCATGTGTTAAAATATCATGTTGTTCTTCTTACATATATACTAAAAATGTTGAATCTAAGTTTTCTATCAAATTTGTTTTCTATCAAATTTATGTCTCATTATGGTTATTGTATATGTATGCATGTGTGTAGGGTGTGGGGGGAATGCGCCTATGTGCACCCATGCAGAAGCTAGAAGAGGATGTTGGAGACAGAAAGATTACTGACGCTTGCTGGCTAGCCAAGGTGCCTGAAATAGTAATCCCCAGGTTCAATAAGAGACTTTGCCTGAAAGGAATAAAATGGATTTGCTTCAACTCATCTGTCCTACTTCCTTTTAAGAGCCTCAGGAGATTTAAAAAATAAAAAATAAAAAAAAGAACATGTTTGCAAGCGATGCTGAGTAACCTTCTCATCAACAGAGTATTTTTTTTTTTGCTACCAAACTTAGGTGTGAAGCTCTACTAACTTGGGCTGGATTCAATACTGGTTCATTTACCTAAGCAAAGTTTACTCCAATGACCTAATAAGAAAGTATCCTAAAGACCCACAATGCCTCTCTTCCCTAAGTTCAACTTTCCACTTTCCTAAGACAAAATCCACAAAGATTTATGGCAGCATTATTGACAATAGCTAAAAGATAGAGGTAATCCAAATATTCATCAAGATATGAATGGAAAAACAAACTCCAGTGTATCCATGTGATGGAATGTTATGAAACTTTTTAAAAGTAATGAAAAGTACAATGAGGGATGACTATGAACAAAGTAAACTGATTTGTGTATACATACACACATGAAAATGTCATAATGAAACTCATTATTTTGTACAATAAACAATTAAGTTATAAAATTCTAATACATTAGAACCCATGAATAAGCCAGATATGAAAGGGCAAATATCTATGACACCATTTATTTCAGGTATCTAGTGTAATCAAATTCATACATGGATATAAAGAGGATCATTCACTTAGATGCAAATATTTTTGGCAAAGTGCAAGCAAGCACATTAGCTAATGAAAAGAGATTATTAAATAATTTGAAAGTTCCATTTGGGTCAACAAAACTATAAAGACCACAGTTGAGTCTAGTTTTTGTTATTGTTGATTGATTGATTTCTTTTTAGTGTTCTTGACTAATTTCAAGAAGCGCTTTCTCCTGTTTTCAATTTTCCCACACTAATTTTCTTCTTTTAATCGCTTTCTTCAGTCATTCAACACATTTTACTGCTCTTTCTGTAGCCCTCTATGTAGTTCAGGCTTTACTTCCTCCTTTTAAAACTCATCTTGTGTATAAGTCCCTTATCTCTCAGATGTGGCGTTCCTATTCCAGGTGGGTTATAGGGAAAGGTCAAAGTCTCTACCTAACCTCTCTTTTCTTTCCAGCAACACTGACAGTGGTTCAGAGAGACTCAAGATGTCTCAGGCCCCTCCAACCTGAAAGTACAATGCACTCCAAAGAGGAAAACATGATGCAGCCTGGTCAATGATTGCTAATCTGCAAGCAATCTAAGCAGCACAGGTGATTTCAAAGGAACAGTTCTAGAGCGCTAACCCCTAGGTTTGGAATCTGGAACAATATATACAAGCTATACATCCATGAACAAATTACTTCAGTTCTAAAACAGTTATTACTTTAAATAATAGCAGGTTTGTAAATAGATGATTCCTGTCCCAACCAACTGTTCCCAAATACATGGTAGCCACTTCCCAATTTACCACACATGGGCTTATATTAATTACAAATATTTGGTCAATAGCTCAGGCTTGTTACTAGCTACCTCTTACACTTAAATTAGCCCATAATTCTTATCTATGTTTAGCCACGTGGCTTGGTACCTTTTCTTAGTTAGGTATTCTCATCTTGCTTTCTCTGCATCTGTCTGGTAACTGTGACTCCACCCTTCTCCTTCCCATCATCTTCAGTTTGGTCATACCACCTATACATTCTGCCTGGCTACTGGCCAATCAGCATTTCATTAAACCAATTCAAGTGACAAATATTTACAGTGTACAAAAGGAATATTCCACAGCAGCAGGTCTCTTATAAATATCAAGATTTACTCTTTATTAGTAACTCAATACCACAATAAAGCATTAGCTTGAAAAGCTACAAACCATCAGAAATGGTGATATACACCTTTATTCTAGCACTCAAGAGGCAGAGGCAGGTGAATCTCTCTGAGTTCAAGGCCAGCCTGGTCTCCATACTGAGTTCTAGACCAGCCAGAGGTACATAATAAGACCCTGTCTTACAAAAGGAGGGCAAAAACAAAAGACAGAAGAAAGAAAGGAATGGAAGGAGGGAGGGAGGGAGGGAGGGAGGGAGGGAGGGAGGGAGGGAGGGAGGGAGAGAGGGAGAGAGGGAGGGAGGGAGAAAAGCTACTCTTAAGAAATATACCGGGCCTATGTCTCGACCTGGGTCGGGAAGAAGTTTACACAAGGTCAATAGTTCAACCTCACATTGGGAGAAAGCAGTCCATGTACCAGAAACACCTGAATTCCACTAGTGTCATGTCATGACTCAGGATTTTAAATTCTGTAAATTGTTGATGTTTTTTTTTAATTCAGCTGTCCATTCTTCTTGACTATGTGTGTATGTGGCTTCATCTCAGCATCCCGTTCTTCTCCACATCCTTCTATTAAATGCCAGTCTACTATTGAGAGGCGTGAGTTTAGTTACTCTTCAAAAATAACTGTTTCAGCTGCCATTCCACTGCACATCAGAAGCCATAGGCCCACTGCCTGTTCTGCTGCCTTCAAAGAAAAGGGCACTGTACCTTTTCCGGATTGAAGGTCAATTCAGGGATGGTGCCATATTGTCCTGGCCTCAGAAGATGCCTTTTGATAAAGCCATAACCACACTTGCTTTGGCAAGAATCAGTAGTCCTTTGTTTCGTGTCCTGTCTGTCCATTTTGTCCTGTTGTCAGCAGTTGATTCGAGGATACTTTGTTGTCCAGTGGTTAACTTTTGCCACAGTAAAAGTTAACTCCATATGCCATTTCCAGTATAAGTAGTTTTTTCATAGCTGACTATCTTATCTGAAGTAGTGACTACAAAAAAAAACCGCCCCTAAGGACTTTAAAATAACATTGTCTTCACAGAATCAAACTCCTCCAATAACAGAAACTACAGGTGAGTCTTATACTTCCAGTGAGACATTTCTTACAAGCTTTAAACTTTATAGTCAAGCTTTATAGAAATTTTTATTTCACTCTGTATGTATGCTGTGTTTATGTAAATAACAAAATTAGTTTTACTTTAAATCTTCAAGTTTAATTATCCTCCAAGAATATGGAGGATAATTGTTTGCTAGCGAAAATCTAGTCTTAAAAGTTGCAGAGATTGGCCGGGCGTTGGTGGCGCACGCCTTTAATCCCAGCACTTGGGAGGCAGAGCCAGGCGGATCTCTGTGAGTTCGAGGCCAGCCTGGGCTACCAAGTGAGTTCCAGGAAAAGGCGCAAAGCTACACAGAGAAACCCTGTCTCGAAAAACCAAAAAAAAAAAAAAAAAAAAAAAAGTTGCAGAGATAGTTACAGTCAATGTCAAGAGTGGCTCTCAGGATTGCAGTAATTGTTATTAAACAGAATGTTCAGCTGCCAAGTAGTTTATACTCATTGGGCACATTTCTGTAGCCCAGCCATTTTTTTTTTCATTTTTAAGATTCATTGTCAATTTACAAAGAATTAGGTTTCATTCGGCATTTTTCATTTGTTGTTTCCTTTTTATTACTTCTATTATTTTGAAATATTGTCCTTATGCCCACAGATTAGTGTGGTCCTCCCCCTTCATCAGTGAAACTACTCTTTGCAGCAGACAGAGACCATTACAGAAAAGCACAACCAATCAAAATGCAGAGTTGTGGAACCTAGTCTCAACAGATACATCTACAAAACACTTCTGCACCTAAGGCTCAGGAAGTGTTTGCTGTAAGATTGTGTCTACTAGTAATGGTGGCTACACACATAATGTCCCATCAACATGACTGCCTATACAAGAGCTTAATAAGGACAACAACAGTAGACATACTAATGTGAATGGGGGAAAGCCTACACAAAGCAACCCTACACAGGCAACTAAGGAATGTTGAGAGCAGGAGAAACAGTCTTCCCTAAGGAGGAACACACCAATTGGCTATCTAATATCAAATGGTCAGCCCTGAAAACATACATAGAAGCAACATTATACAGACTGAACAGGGTGCATTTAGGAATGTATGTGGATATATTCATTTTTTAAAGATTTATGCTGTGGATATTGCACTATATAAATAAAATGCTGATTGTCCAGTAGCCAGGCAGGAAATATAGGTAGGACAAGCAGAGAAGAGAATTCTGGGAACAGGAAGAATGAGTCAGAGAGACTCTGCCAGCCGCCCTGATGAGAAGCAACATGTTAAGATAACGGTAAGCCACGAGCCACATAGCAACTTACAGATTAATAGAAATGTGTTAATTTAAGATTTAAGAACAGTTAGCAAGAAGCCTGCCACAGCCATACAGTTTGTTAGCAATATAAGTCTCTGTGTGTTTACTTGGTTGGGTCTGAGCGGCTGCGGGACTGGTGGATGAGAGAGATTTGTCCTGACCGTGGGCCAGGCAGGAAAACTCTAGCTACAGATTTATTTTTATTTTTATAATTATGTATGCTGGGGAAGATCAAGTAGTGCACTTGCGGGTACAGGTGCCCTCTGGGTTATTAGAGCTCCTGGAGACTGTGAGCCACCCATGATGTATTCTGGGAAACAAATTTGGGCCTTCTGCAAGAGTAGCAAGCACTCTTAAACACTGAGCCATCTCTCCAACCCTGGGGCCAGGCACTCTCACAGTGGTTTTTTTGTTTCCTTAACTTATTTAATCTCTGTGATGGGTTCTACTATTGTCTCCATTTTATAGATGAGGGAGTGGAGACCTAGAATGGTTACCATCACAGTGGTGGAGTCAGGCTTCTATCTGCAGAAATTTCACTTCACCATTGTGCTTTGAGTCAGTGTCTATGAGCATAGGCACAGGCTGAGGACAGAAGTTCACCTTAGGCAGCCCTTAATTGTGGCTTAATAGTCCATTGAGAATGGATCAGTTTCCTTAGGACAACTTCATAGCAATACAATGTATTCAAGAAGACAATTTATTAATGTGCTTTTAGAAATGTGAGAATTGCAAAGGAAATTCTTGAGTCTCCCTATCAGCAGTGTCCCCTTCCTGTAGGCAAAACTCCTTCAGAGGCCAAACCACAGAGAAAGGAAAATATAGACTCCACACAAAGGGTGATGGCAAGTCCAGGGTTGCACAGCCCTATGCCAAGATAGTATGATGTTTATAGATTTCTTAAACTAAAGAAATGTGTTCCACAAAAATAAAAATGCTCAAGTCCCTTTACCAGGCTAGCCTTTTTATAGAGGAAGATGTTAAGAATGGTGACACAGTACTTTCCCCCGATAAAGCCAAACTGATTTGGAGACTACCAGAATCAACATGTTGCAGTTCATCTGCAATTAGTACCTATGCACAGTAAACAATATGCAATCTCAATCTCTGATTTCTGATTTGTACTGAGAGGCGAAGTAAAATACTGTTCAAAAATCTCATCACACCTGTTGACTGAATCAGAAACCATGGTCCATTTTGATGCTTTCCTCCATGTAGGTGATGTTTTCTTCTCTCATTGATAAAGTCCCCAACATATAAGGGTCTCTCTTTTAGAACATTAGTTGCTGTTCTGATCAGTGCTTGGATCTTCTAAGTAAGTGAGCAGGTATAAGATAATGACATCTTATTTCTATTATTCCCCATTTTATGAATGAAAATACTTTTTATAAAAATACATTGCCTCTCTTATAATTTTTACACAGGGAAAGGGTTGATGTGCTAAAATCAAGATAAATGCACAAATTTCCCCCTTTATTATATCCTGATGGTGACCAAAAGTTCTTTAGAATATTAGGGATTTTTGTATTTAAACACATTTGATGGATTTTGAATCTGATAATTACCCTTTTTGAAGGTGAAGTTGTCCTGCCTTTGGCCAAAGGAGCCTTTTTTAAGTTGGATGATAAGCTTCTTTAAATATTTGATTTGGTTACAGTAGATGTGTTTTTTTCCTCTTATGATCTTTGTTTGTGGTTATCTACACAATTCTTTTACGTCACATTGGTTTCTGTCAAGACCTTTATTGCTAATTTAAATACCTTTCTTCTTTTGCTTTAAATAATGATGTGATGTTCAGATTAGCTCCATCACCCCATCACATGGGAACTTTTTAGAAATATGAATTCATAGATCTCATACCAAGATACCAAATCAGATAATTTGAGGTTAATGACCAGCAATGTTTTTCTAAAAGCCTTCCAGGTGATTTGGATGCACTCTAAAGTTTGCCTTAAAGAACAAACCTTGTAGTGCTCTCCTTGTCTGTATTCTTATAGCTCTTGTAATTTTTTTAAGATTTAACTTCTGGAATTACAAAGAAGGTGGGGGCTACCTAGCTCCAAATGAGCACACACTCTGATTTGTATGTGTATTAGATAGATAGATAGATAGATAGATAGATAGATAGATAGATAGATAGATAGATAATGGATGGATAGATAGATAGATAGATAGATAGATAGATAGATAGATAGATAGATGAGCTGTTTCCCTGTTTTATTATGGGAAACAGAATAAATGAAAACAAACAGTAAAATAAAACTACTTACTGCTTAACAGCATAAAAAGACTAAACTATACTTAAAGAAACTACATGACCAGCCATTCCTCTTCCAGTTTCCCTATGATGGAAGATAAACGATCTCTATAGAGCTAAAATAAAATCTATCAGAGGAACATGGACCACGTTGAGAAAACAACTATAGAAAATAGTAGAGTTCTACACATGGTGCGCTTACTCTATGGGGGTGGGATGCATAACCTATTCTTGGGAAGAGAAGTTGTCATGGACCTGCACAGAGGACTGGGACAAATCCTATTTACTTTTATAAGCTTTACTGTGGGTGATAAAGAAGAGTAGAAAGACGAGTAAAGACTTTCACTCATTCCACAAGTGTATTTATTGAGCACATGCTATGTGTCTTTCGCTTTCCTATGTACTTAGAACACAACAGGAAATCAACAATCAAAAATTTCTGTCCAGCCAGGCTTAGTGGCACATTCCTTTAAAACTCAATACTCAGGAAGCAGAAGTGGGTGCATCTCTGAGTTTGAGGCTAGCTTGGTCTAGATAAAAAGTTCCAGGTAATCTAAGGCAATGTAGTGTGATCGTGTCTCAAAAGAACAAGTAAACAATCAAACATATATTCCCATCCTTGTGAAGCTTATCTTCTTGTGTGTGCCAAGGACCTTGGGGTGCATAGTAACTCTGTTTAGAGGAAGCACAGGGTTTTTTTTTCAGGCTGTAGATTTGTCATAACACAGGGACCTTAACATCACAAACAGTGAACCTTAATGAGTCCAAATTTTTTAAATTAGCTAAAAACTTAGAGAATCCATAATGAGATACAGATTGTGAGGAAAGTAGTCTAATATTATTACAAATGTGACATGTTACCTAGCTGAAGAGTTTGGGGCACAAAAGATGCTGATCTAAGTAATGTAAAATGATATTTTCACAATACAGTGTAAGACTGAAAGCAGAAGGGACTATCTGTTAAACTATTCTAGTTGATAAAGTTGCTTCTCCAAGGGTGAGCAGGTGGATAATTTTAATAACATTGCCATACTTGTGTGCTGGTACCTGTGACTAAATAAACTGGATTGCAGGAGCTAGGTTGCTTCTCCAAGGGTGAGCAGGTGGATAATTTTAATAACATTGCCATACTTGTGTGCTGGTACCTGTGACTAAATAAACTGGATTGCAGGAGCTAGGTTTCTCACTGTTGGTGGGAGAAGTTTCAGACAAATAATGGTAGAATGCTCCATGTCATACAGGATAAGTCAGAAACATCAGTTTGAACTCACATTTAGCTTTCTGTAGATACACACGGAGAGATGCAAAAATAATTACAGGTGTGAGTACACCTGTAAGTATGAGCGCGTATATGTATATTTTCTAAGTCTGTCATCTAAGAAAGCCTAAAAGTAAATATTTCCAAGAGCAATTAGTATAGCCAGTGCCCAGGTCATGGCTGCTAGTAATATTCTGGAGGCTGAAGATAATAATCCCATAAAGTAGACAAAACAGAGTGGGTGGCAGATTTGTTAACAGGTCCAAAGTCAGACAGATAATAGAATAAGTTTGGATATTCAATTACAGAGATATGGGGTAAGTATAGACAGCAATATTATGCTGTATAATTCCAAATAGCTAAACAGGAAGTTCTCAGTGTTCTCATATTCTATTACAGAGAAATGGGGTAAGTATTGTAGCATGAATCTTAAAAAGTCTTATTAATAAAATCAAACCTGAGGCCAGTTATCGGGGTGAACACTGGAAGATCAGAGACAGAACAAGCCACAGCTAACCTCACCTAGCCAACTTCTCAGCTGGTCTTGTTTCCTCAGACTGGATGCTTCTGTGTCCTCATCCCAAATGGCTCTCAGCTGAACTGCTGCTCGAAAGCCTGAAGCTTAACCAGCTAAAAGCTTAACCAGCCGAATGCTTAACTAGCCAAATGCTTCTAGTTTCTGGTCCTCACGCCTTATATACCTTTCTGCTTTCTACCACCACTCCCTGGGATTAAAGGCTTGCTTTCTGGGATTAAAGGCATGATGAGTCACTTGAACACATGGATTTCTGCCTCTGGAATGCTATGATTAAAGGCGTGTGCTACCACTGCCTATCCTTTATGTTTAATATTGTGGCTGCTCTGTCTCTGACCCCAGATATGTTTATTAGCATGCACAATATTTGGGGGAATACAATACCACAAAGTATAGTTAGCAGTATAATGCTGTATGATTCCAAATAGCTAAACAGGAAGTTCTCAGTGTTCTCATGGCAAGGAAATGGCAAATGTGAATATTTGAGTTGATGGATAACCTAAACATGCCATGATAATCACTACCTAAGTTATAAATATTCTGAATCATTATGCAGTATCCCATAATTATGTACAATTATTAACAGTTGATTTAAACTTTAAAAACAAATAAAAAGAACTGAAAGTTTTTAGAAAAATGTTTGTGGGGTTAGGAGAGAAAATACACAAGATGACACTGGAGCATTATAGAATGCCAGAAATTAAGGAAGTGCTTAGAGGGACAGACGAGCCCCATTAAAGTTCCTAGTGACAAAAGCTAGGATGATTTTAACAAGAAAACACATAATACAGTATTGGGATGGTACTCAGGGGATAAAACAAGTATGTACCCACAAATGAATCCTGATATAAATCAATAGCTGAAGACATAAATGGAAGACACAAATATCTTGTATAGAATTTCAAATAATTTAGATAGACTCCCCTTCCTTCTCAAGACTCATCTCATAAGTAGGTAGAATTTAACTCTACACTCTTTCTGTGTAAATTAATTTATTGTCAGAACAAAGAAGGAAGTTTTTTTTAAGGTAACTTTCTAGGAGAAAAACCTCACAAACACTGCCTTAAATAATCAAAGTGAACATCAGAAGCAATAAGTTACTTAGTAGTTTGTGCCCTTGATATAATGTGAGAAAAAGGACACTTAGCTTCTATGGTTTTCCTTCCAAAATCATATGCCCCTGTGTAACCAACTTAAGAGACATTCCATGAAACACCTGGTCAGTATTCTTCAAACTTGCATGGTCATCAAAACCAAAGAAAATCTGAAAAACTGTCCCAGATAAGATGAAATTAAGTGCCAGGGTTAGTAGCACACATCTTTAATCACCAACTCTTCACCCTGAAAAAGAGAGAGAGAGTACTGTTTCCTCTTGTCTTACATTCCTTTCTCTATGCAGCCATATCATTTCCTGTCTCAACCTTCCTAGTGCTGGGATTAAAGCACTGCCTGACCTCTGGGGCTGGCTCTGTCCTCTAATCTTCAGGCAAGTTTTATTTCTTAGATTACAAACAATATATCACCACAGGGTAAAATGTTCTTGTAGCTGGAGAGTTTCTCTCCAGCTCCCGCCAAGCCCCGACAGTCCCAGAACCCACTTATAAAATAAACACACTGACTCATATTATTTAAACTGCTCAGCCAATAGCTCAGGCCTACCATTGTCTAGCTCTTACTCTTAGACTAAACCCATTTTTTGTTAATCTATATGTCACCATGTGTTCTGTGGCTTTACCTGTTGCCTCTACATGATGCTCCATGGAAGGGAGCTGGTGTCTCCCCTTCCTACCTTCCTGTGCTTTCCTTTCTCCTCTCTCTAGTCCCCCCTACACTTCCTGCCTGGCTACTGGCCAATCAGTGTTTTATTTATCAAACAATCATCCACAGCATGTTCTCTAGATGTCTGTTAGGTCCATTTAGTTCATAACGTCTTTTAGCTCCAGTATTTCTGTTTAGTTTTTGTCTGGATGATCTGTCCATTGGTGAGAGTTGGGTACTGAAGTCTTGCACTATCAATGTGTGGGGGTCAATGTGTGATTTGAGCTTTAGTAGTCTTTTTTTTTTTTTACAAATGTGGGTGCCCATGTGTTTGAGGCCTACATGTTAAGAATTGAAAAATCATCTTGGTGGATGTTGCTTTGATGAGTCCTTCCTTGAGTCTTTTGATTAACTTTGGTTTAAAGTCTATTTTGTTAGATATTAGAATGGCTACACCAGCTTGTTTCTTAGGCCCACTTGCTTGCAATATCTTTTTCCAACCCTTTACTCTGAGATAATGTCTATTACCTGCATCCTATCAGACAACCACAGATAAAAATTGGATTTCAACAACAGAAAGCATATAAACTTATGTAAACTGGAAACTCTACTGAATTATAACCGGGTCAAGGCAGAAATGAGAAAGAAAAAAAGACCTGCTAGAATTCAATGAGATTGAATGCACAGCATACCCAAACTTAAGGGCCATAGTGAAAGTGGTGCTTAGAGGAAAGTTCATAGCACTAAGTGCTTACATGAAAAAAATGGATAAATCAGATACTAGCAACTTAATAGTAAACCTCAAAGCTCTAGAACAAAAAGAAGCAGATATATCCAAGAGGATGAAATGTCAGGAAATAATCAAACTCAGGGCTGAAATCAATAGAATAGAAACAAAGAGAACAATTCAAAGAATCAATAAAACAGAGAGTTGGTTCTTTGAAAAGTCAACAAGATAGACAAATTTATATCCAAACTAACTAGTAGACAGAAAGAGAATATCCAAATTAACAAAACCAGAAACAAAATGGGGGACATAACAACAGATACTGAGGAAATCCAATGAATCATTTTGTCATATTTCAAAAACCTGAACTCCACAAAATTGGAAAATATAAAACAAATGGATAATTTTCTCAATAGGTACCACTTACCAAAATCAAATCAAGATCAGACAAACAATTTAAATAGACCTTTAATTCCAAGAAAATAGAAGCAGTTATTAAAAGTCTCCCAACCAAAAAAAGATCAGGACAAGATAGATTTAGTACAGAATTATACCAAACTTTCACAGAACAGCTAGTCAAATACTCCTAAAAATATTCCACAAAATAGAAACAGAAGGAACATTGCCAAAATCATTTTATGAGGTCACAGTTACCTTGATACCCAAATTACACAAAGATTGAACAAAGAAAATTATAGATGAATTTCCCTCAAAAACATAGCTGCAAAAATACTCAATAAAATACTCACAAACCGAATCCAAGAGCACATCAAAAAGATCATCCACCCTGATCAAGTAGGCTCATCCCAAATAGGCTTCAGGCAGTAATGGTTCAACATACAATAATCAGTCAATGTAATCCACTATATAAGCAAACTGAAGCGGAAAAAAAACCCTACATTATCATCTCATTAGATGCTGAAAAAGCCTTTGACAAAATCCAACACATCTTCATGATAAAAGTCTTGGAGAGATTAGGAATACAAGGGACATATCTAAACATAATAGGCAATTTACACCAAACCTTTAGCCAACATCAAGTTAAATGGAGAGAAACCCAAAGCAAGTCTACTAAAATCAGGAACAAGATAAGGCTGTCCATTCTATCCATATCTATTCAATATAGTAACTAAAGTTCTAGCTAGAGCAATAAGACAACTGAAAGAAGATCAAGGGGATACAAATTGGAAAGGAAGGAGTCAAAGTATTTATTTGCAGATGATATGATAGTATACACACAAGAGGCCTCAAAAACTCTATCAGGGAACTCCTACAGCTGATAAACAAACACCTTGAGTGAAGTGGCTGGATACAAGATTAACCAAAAAAAAATCAGACTCCTTCCTATACACAAATAACAAATAGGCTGAGAAAAAAATCATGGAAACAACACCCTTCACAATAGTCACAAACATTATAAACTATCTTGGGGGTAACTCTAACCAAGCAAGTGAAAGACCTGTATGACAAAAACTTCATCTTTGAAGAAAGAAATTGAAGAAAATATCATAAGATGGCAAGATCTCCATGCTCATGGATCAGTAGGATTAACATAGTACAAAGGGCCATCCTACTAAAAGCAATCTACAGATTCAATACAATCCCAATCAAAATTCCAACACAATTCTTTACAGACCTTGAGAGAACAATACCCAACTTCATGTGGAAAAACAAAAAAACCCAGGTGTAGATGGAGGCTTTTCTCTGTCCCACCTCACCCACAGCTACTTCCAAATAATCACTCAGAGGATTGTATTAATTATAAATACTTGCCCAGTAGCCCAAGCATATTACTAACTAGCTCTTATATTTAAATTAATCCATAATTCTTATCTATGTTTAACTGATTAGCTTGGTACCTTTTCTCAGTATGGCATTCTCATTTCCCTTCCTCTGTGTCTACTGGCAACTGTGCCCTTCCTCTTCCCAGAATTCTCCTAGTCTGGCTTTCATGCTCAATCTCTTCCTGCCCAGCTATTGGCCAATCAGCTTTATTATTAACAATGTGCATACTCCACAGCATTTCCCCCTTTTTGTCTAATTAAAAAGGAAGGTTTTAACCTTAATATAGTAAAATTATAACAGCAAAACAGTTATCAAGTAAGAATTACTGTTACAATGTCTATTTGTATTTGGTAAAATTAAATACTCTATCATCTATCTTATCTTTGTGAGTCCAAAGTTTTGTATCTAATTTATCTTTTATCATAACTAAGGAAAACTATAATTATAATTATCTAGTCTTCACCTCCATCAAAGGCCCCAGAAGGATGAAATATTACCTGATGACAGGGATGTCAAACTGCCTGGACAGTCACCCAAAGTTCCTCTGCAACATTGGGGCATCCAACTCTGTCCTACAGGCCTAGAATATCTGACAAACTTTCCTGTGAAATGGGATTTTTGAAGAACCTTCTCACTGTGTCTTGGTAAAATTCAACATTAACTTTCATTTGTGTCCTGTTTGTCCAATTTGCACAGCATACTGTTGGTACTGTCAGCAGTCAAGGCAAGGTCAGTTTCTTGTCCAGTGACGAACTTTTGCCACAAAGAAAGTAAACTCCATATAGAGTTTCTTCAGTGTCCATCAACCTCTTTGAAGTAATTCATGTTGCCAGGAGTAGACGTGTCTCACTGTTGAGAAAAGTCTGAGTTCTAAAAACATTTTAAATTCTATATTCTGTAGGTCTTTGAAGCATTTGAAGATTACTTATCTATCTGAAATATATCTCTATATGACCATGAAAACCTAACTAACATGACTATAAGTTTGCTCTTATAGATTACTATTAGTCTGTATTTCTTGATTACATATTACATTTTTAAATGAGCTGCATAAACATAACACCATAAATAAGAGTAGAAATATGCATATAGCATAACAAAATTAACTTTAAATTTGTATCAATAAACCAAAATTCATACCAATGTAAAATATGTAAGATTAATAGTTTTTTAGATTAAAGTAAATTCAATAATCTATCCTTTTATCCTACCATTTCTATATCCCCCTTTTTTCTTTTCAGAATAAGATCCCTAAATCTAATCTCCTTTGTTCAGCTTTTCTCTTGACAATTATCTATAAGAACTTGTAAGCAATCCTCCTCAACAATGACAAACATTCATAATTCATTTTGGGGAATGTGGGCCATGTTCCCTAGACTACTTCCTGCTGATGGTGGGTGCTGGGAATCTTATGGGGATCCTGAGAAAATTTAGGATTATGGTCAAGTCCTGATTGGAGTATTCTGTGAGGCTGGATCATCTTAACCAGCAGCCTTGACACTGTTCTGGATGCAGAAGTCAGAGGAAACTGCAACAGAGATGCTATGAAATGCTAGATCATCTGTACCATCTGTTCCCATTGGAGATATTTCAGGGGATCTTGATCAAACCTGATTTTTCTTAAACCAGAATAAATCCAGAAACTTTAATTTCCTGTGGAAATAAAAGTATAACCTCTTCTTCAAAGGAACATAGATTTTGACTTAAATTTTGAAGTCAAGATCTTTTCAAAATGTATAGGTTGGATTAATCCAGCAACATTTATAATCAAATGTCTCCTAGCAGCTGTTACTCCTTTCTCATCAGTCAAAAAATTCAAAGAAAACACAATAACATATAGTATTCAGATTCTCTGTCTATTTTCCATCTTTTCTACTTTCCATCTCCTACATGGCTTTTTTATATTACTTCCTTTTTAAGGACTTTATTTATTTATTTATTTATTTATTTATTTATTTATTTATTTATTTATTTTCATTTTACATACCAACCACAGTTTCCCCTCCCTCCCCTTCTTTAGCTCCTCCCCCACCTCCTCCAGACCTCACCCCTCATCCACTTCTCATAGGGGGTAAGACCTCTGTTAGAGAGTCAAGACAGGCTGGCACATCAAGTTGGGGCAGAACCAAGCCACTCCTCCCTGTATCAAGGCTGAGCAAGGTATCCAACCATAGGGAATGGGCTTCAAAAAGCCAGTTTATGTACCTAGGATAAGTCCTGGTCATACTGCCAGGGGTCCCACAAACAGATCAAGCCACCACAAATAGAACAAGCCAGACAACTGTCACCTACATTCACAGGGCCTAGTTCGGTCAAATGCAGGTTCCCCAGCTGTTAGTCCAGAGTCTGTGAGCTCCCATTTGCTCAGGCTAGTTCTCTCTGTGATTTTCCGCATCATGATTTTGAGCCACCTTGCTCCTATAATCCCTCCTCCCTCTCTTTAACTGAACTCTAAGAGCTCGGCCCACTGCTTACCTGTGGGTCTCTGCATCTGCTTCTATCAGTTTCTGGATGTAGGTTCTATGATGACAATTAGGGTAGTCACCAATCTGATTAAGGGTAGTTAGGCTAGTTCAGGTACCTTCTCCACTGTTACTAGGAGTCTTAGCTGGGATCATCCTTGTGGATTCCTGGGTATTTCCCTAGCACCAGGTTTCTCTCTAATCCCATAATGTCTATCTCTATCAAGATATCTCTTTTGTTGCTCTCTCTCTCTCTCTGTCCCTCCCCCAATTGATCCTTCATGTTCCCATACCCCCATTCCTTCCCCTCTACTCCCCCTCCCAATTTACCCAGGAGATCTTAACTATTTCCCCTTCCTGGGGTGATCCATGTGTGTCCCTCTTAGGGTCCTACTTTTTACCTAGCTTCTCTAGGGTTGTGGATTATAGCCTGGTTATCCTTGGCTTTGCATCTAATATTCACTTATGAGTGAGTATATATTGTGTTTGTCTTTCTGAGTCTGGGTTACCTACTCAGGATGATATTTTCTAGTCCCATCCATTTGCCTGCAAATTTCATGATGTCATTGTTTTTTACTGCTGAGTAATAATCCATTATGTAAATGCACTACATTTTCTTTATCCATTCTTCTGTTGAGGGGCATTTAGGTTGTTTCCAGGTTCTGGCTATTACAAATAATGCTACTATGAACATAGTTGAGCAAGTGTCCTTGTAGAGTGGTTGAGCATCTTTTGGGTATATGCCCAGGAATGGTATTGCTGGTTCTTGAAGTAGGTTTATTCCCAATTTTCTGAGAAACCACCATGCAGATTTCCAGAGTGGCTATATAAGATTGCATTCCCACCAGCAATCAAGGCATGTCCCTCTTGCTCCACATCCTCTCCAGCATAAACTGTCGTCAGTGTTTTTGGTCTTAGCCATTCTGACAGGTGTAAGATGATATATCAGAGATGTTTTGATTTGCATTTACCTAATGGCTAAGATGTTAAACAATTCCTTAAATGTATTTCAGCAATTTGAGATATTTCTGTTGAGAACTCTCTGTTTAGATCTGTAACCCATTTTTTAATTGGATTATTTGGAATTTTAACCTCTAGTTTCTTGAATTCTTTATATATTTTGGAGACCAGCCCTCTGTCAGATGTGGGGTTGGTAAAGATCCTTTCCCATTCTGTAGGCTGCTGTTTTGTCTTATTGACCATGCCCTTTGCCTTAAAGAAGCTTCTCAGTTTCAGAAGGTCCCATTTAATAATTGTTGCTCTCAGTGTCTGTGCTACTGCTGTTATATTTAGAAAGTGGTCTTCTGTGCCAATGCATTCAAGGCTACTTCCCACTTTCTCTTCTATCAGGTTAAGTGTAATTGGATCTATGTTGAGGTCTTTGATCCATTTGGACTTGAGTTTTGCACATGGTGATAGATATGGATCTATTTGCATTCTTCTACATGTTGACATCCAGTTATGCCATCACCATTTGTTGAAGAGGCTTTCTTTTAACCATTGAACAGTTTTGGCTTCTTTGTCAAAAATCAGCTGTTCATAGGTATGTAGATTAATGTCAGGGTCTTCAGTTCAATTCCATTGATCCACATGTCTGTTTTTATGCCAATAGTAAGCTGTTTTTATAACTATAGCTCTATAGTAGAGCTTGAAGTCAGGGATGGTGATGTCTCTGGAAGTTCCTATATTGTACAAGATTATTTTGGCTATCCCATATTTTTTGTTTTTCCATATGCATCTGCTGGCAACGCTGACTCTACCCTTCCTCTCCCCAGAGTTTTCCTAGTCTGACTTTCATGCTTAATCTCTTCTTGCCTAGCTATTGACCAATTAGCTTTATTATCAATAATGAGCATAATCCATAGCACCCAAGATAGTAAAAACAATGCTGTACAATAAAAGAATCAAAGATCCAGACATAAATTCACACACTTATGGACATCTTTTTTTTTTTATAAAGATGCCAGAAAAACACAATGGAAAAAAGAAAGCATCTTCAACAAATGGTGCTGGTCTAACTGGATGTCAGCATGTAGTTGAATGCAAATAGATCCATAGTCCAAGTGAATAGAAGACTTCAAGATAAATACATTGAACCTGATAGAAGAGAATGTAGGGGATAAGCTTGAATGCAATGGCATAGGAGACAACTTCCTGAACAGAACACTGATAGTGCAGGCACTAAGAACAACAATTAATAAATGGGACCTTATGAAACAAAAGATTATGTAAGGCAAAGGACACTGTCAATAGGACAAAATGTCAGCCTACAGAATGGGACAAGATTTTTACCAACTCCACATTCAACAGAGGGTTAATATATAAAATATATAAAGAACTCAAGAAATTAGACATCAAAAACTAAATAATTCAGTTTTTTAAAATGGGGTACAGAATGAAACAGAATTTTTAACAGAGTAATTTCACATGTTCAACATCATTAGCAATCAAGAAAAGAAAAATAAAAACTACTCTGAAATACCATCTTACTTGTCAGAATGGCTAAGATCAAAAACACAAGTGACATCTCATGCTGGTGAAGATGTGGAGTAAAGGGAACACTCCTGCATTGCTGGTGAGAGTGCAAACTTGTACAGCCACTCTAGAAATCAGTAAGGAGATTCCTCAGAAAATTGGTAATTGATCTACGTCAAGACCCAGCTGTACTCCTTTTAAGGAGATACCCAAAGGATGCTCCATCCTATCACAAGGACACATTCTCAACTATGTTCACAGCAGCTTTATTCTTAATAGCCAGAACCTGGACAACCTAGATGTCCCTCTACTGAAGAATAGATAAAGAAAACATGGCACATTTACATAATGGATTGTTACTCAGCAGTAAAAAAAACAATGACATCAGAAAATTTGCAGGCAAATGGATGGAACTAGAAAAAATCATCCTGAGTGAGGTAACCCAGACCCAGAAAGACAAACATGGTATGTACTCACTTAGAAGTGGACATTAGCCATGAATTAAAGGATAATCATACTACAATCCACAGATCCAAAGAGGCTAGGCTCAAGGGGGATGCATGAATTGAATCTCCCTGGGAAAGGACAATAAGAATAGATTTCATGGGTGGACCAAGGGCACGTGGGGATGGGAACATGAGGGTTCAGGCAGGGATTGGGGTGGAGAGAGTACTGGGAAAGACAACTGGATTTTGGGGGTGATGTAGACACCTAGTGCAGTGGAAACTCCCTGAAATCTAAGAGAGTGACTGTAGCAAAGTCTCCTAGTAATGGGGGATACAGGTCCCAAACTGGCCAGCTTCTGTAATCAGGCAAGGCTCCCAACATCAATCAGTCACAGAACCTTCGCCCTACAATATGTCCTACCTACAAAATATGCTGAGGTAATGGTGGTGCAGAATTTGTGGGAGTGGCCAATCAATGACTGCTCCAAGTTTAACCTCTTGCTGTGAGGAGGATTCCACACCTGACACTGTATGAATGGCCAGAAACCAGAGGCTAGTCAGCCCAGAGACCCAGGATAAAACCAAATAGACTGGAAGAGAAAAAAAAAAGCCAATGAAATGATTCCTAATGATGTTCTGTTATACTCATAGATTGGTGCCTAGCCCAATTGTCATCAGAGAGGCATCATACTGCAACTGATAGGAGCAGATGCAGAGATCCACAGTCAAACACTAAGTGATGCTAGAGGAACACCGCAGAAGAGAAGAAGAATTCTAAGAGCCAGAGGGGTTGAAGACACCACAAGAACAAAACCCACAGAATCAACTAAGCGGGGCTCATAGGGACTCACAGAGACTGAAGAGACATCATGGACCCTGTATGGATCTGAGCTAGGTCCTCTGCATATACATTATAGTTGTGTAGGTTGGTGTTCTTGTGGGACCCCCTAACAGCAGGAGTGGGGGTATCTCTGATTGTTTTACCTGTGCTTGGAACCCTTTTCTTCCTGCTGGGTTGCCTCATCCAGCCTTGATATGAGGGTGTGTGCCTAGTCTTATTGTAATTTGTTGTGCCATGTTTGGTTGATATCCCTGGAAGACCTGCTCTTTTATTTTTATTTTTTGAAGGAAATGGAGGACTGTATTTGAAGGAGAGGAGAGAGGGAGACTGGGAGGAGTAGAGGTAAGAGAAATTTCAGGATGTAATGTATCCAAAGAATAAAAATAAAAATCTTTAGAGGATAAAGTGGAAGCTGTTGGGGAGTTTCCTACATTAAATAGTTCAAGTCAAACAGGAAGAAGGTATAACTCAAGTAGTGGTGGGAGCAGATAAGAATAGCAGGAGGCAGTTTTGAGTTGTACTCAGTTTATAGATAAGGTAGAGAAGAATAGTCTAGAAGGAGTAAAGACCCTATAACATGTGTGGTAAAGTTCAGAGCACTGTGGCTTTACTCAGCACTTAATGGCATTAAGTTATCCCTACAACTCTACTGTCTTGGTCTTCCTTCTAGCAATCAGCACACTGGAGTCCAAGCTGGAATTTTTCCAAGTTCACAGTTTGCTAGGACAAGCTAGAGGCTTGAAATGAGGCCTTTACCTCAGAAGGTTGGGTGGTATTCTAAGTCCTCAGATGTTATATGGAACAAAAGGCAACATCCAAAGTCCCAGGGACATATCCTGGCCTCATTTAAGCCTGTCCCAGAGAGAAACTTTTAAAAGGGTCTTTTGAATCCTGACAGTAATAATGTCTTTTCATACCTGTATAAGGAAAGGTTTATAATGCAACCAAGTCTAAGGAGCTTGCCATCCTTTTCTGTCCCAAATGGACTTCAAGGCTACAATTTGTGTGTGTGTGTGTGTGTGTGTGTGTGTGTGTGTGTGTGTGTGTGTGTGTGTGTGTGCCCTTAATTTTTCCAGGTGAAGCATATTCTTCTTTTTCCTTTCTTTCTATGTACATATATGTTCCTAAGGTCTTTGGACTTAACCGTCCCAGACAGATTTTCTAAGCTCAACAGCAGCAAGTGGTTAACTGTGAGGCAATCCAAGCACAAGAAAAAGCCATGCTAGCATGCTCTTTATAGCTCTCAAGATACAGTAGAGATTGGGAGCAGCAGTCCCTAAAATAATAACATGAAAGTTTGTCTTTACTCTCTGTTTCTAATTTGAAATCATCCTTTATTTATTTTATCCCAACTCATGTAGTAATAGTTCCTAAGCAGTCTTAGAAACACATCCCCTCTGGTTATCTTGGCAACATTTCTTCCACTTGCTCCATACCTATTTTGGTTAATTTTCTCATTGCTGTGATAAAATACCTGGCAGAAGCTGCAGAAGGAGGTAGGGTTTACTTTGGCTTAGTTTCATGGAAGACAGTTGTGATGGTTAATATTGAATGTCAACTTGATAGGATCTGCACTCACCTGGAAACAAACCAGTGGGCATGCCTATAATGACTTACATAGAATAGGCTAGCTGTTGCAATGCCTGTGATGTAATGACTTCATTACACTAACAGGGAAGGGAAGAGCCACCATAGAAGTAGGCAGCACCATTCCCTGGGCTTTGGTATTGGACTATATAAGAAAAGGAGAGAAAAAAAATACGTGTGTGTGTGTGTGTGTGTGTGTGTGTGTGTGTGTGTGTGTGGAGAGAGAGAGAGAGAGAGAGAGAGAGAGACAGAGACAGAGACAGAGACAGAGAGAGAGACAGAGAGAGACAGAGACAGAGAGAGAAAGCTAGTTGAGCACAAGCATTTCATTACTCTTTGTTCCTGGATATGCATACAATACAACCAGCTCCCTCAAGCTCTTGGTCCCACTACTTTTCCACTATGATGGACTGTACCTCGAATTGCAAGCTAAAATAAGCATTTTCTCCCTTAAATTGCTTCTGTCACAGTATTTTATCACAAACACAAAGAAAATAACTAAGACAACAGTCTATCATTATAGGGAAGGCATGTTAAAATGGCTGAGTCTGTAGAGGCAGGAGCATGTGGCTATCACTTCTCATGCCTTGGCAGGCCAGAAAGCAGACAACCTAGCCAGCAGGCGCAACAATGACAGCCCTCAAGTCCAGCCACCAGTGGCCAACTTCTGCTAGCCAAGCCATATATACTAATGATTCTGCAAACTCCCCAACGAGTACCAGCAGCTTGGCACCAACTGTTCAAACACATGAGCCTGTGGAGGGACATTTCATATGCAAACCACAACACTACCCAAACCCAGTGCTCTGCTTGCACTGACCCCCAAATCAATATTTCTCTTCATTGTCAAGATCTCTGTCATAGCTGTTATTTTCTGAACTAGTATGTTGAGTGTTTGGTAGCATTTTGGAGCTTTACTGGGTATTGAGCCTTTGCACAGGAGAACCAAATGTTGCAGCCATGAGTAATTTGAGAATGTGGAAAGATTTTTCTCAAGTACATATGGCCACAAACAGGAAACTGATGTTTATTAAGAAGCTTAGCTGTCCATAATAATTTAACTTTTCAAACACTATAATTTAGCTTCATTCTTGTTCATTTATTATTAGACTTTGTAGCAGCATCTTCCCTCTTTCTCTTAACCATTTTCTTTTCTCTTTTGCAGAACATATATATTAATTATAATCTTCAGACCTGGCTGCCTCAAAAGTGGATTAGAATACTTCAACTGTTAAATTACTTACTGTTCTTTAAGGGAAATAATTGGAATGTCTATGTCTGCAGCCATGTTAGAGAAAGACATGATTATGAAGTCAGGCATTAAATTAAATTACATTGTGATTCTAAGTTAAATTGTCCGGGAACTCACTTCCTTGACAGCTCTGATTCAGTCCTCCGAAATGTCACACGCTGTGACTCATGCTTCCTTCTGTAAATGACAAAAGTTCCTCACCACCCTGATCTAAGCTGCCTCCTTTTGGCATTCCATGCTCTCAGGAAGGGATGGGGTTATATGTTACATTTTTTCCATGGTGGACAAAGGAACTCATCTTTTGTTTTTTCAATGTGAAAAACACACATGCATGAACACACACACACACACACACACACACACACACACACACACACACACACACACAGGAATACACGTCAAAGAATTACATATTGAAAATTAATACCAGGCTAATTATTCCCACCCTCTGAAATCCTGGAAAATAAATAAATGATGTTTGCAACTTGTAAAAGCAAGAGGGAACTGACTTTTTAACCATTTATGTCCCAAAGACTTTTTATGCTTAGTTTTCTGAGTAAATAAACAGGTAGTAATTTTATTAAGCTAATTTTATTAATTGTTGTTGTTCTTCGTGGTCTTAAAGGGACTGAATTTTGCAGATAACACAGACTCAGCACTGAGCAGTATGAATCCAATTCCCAGGAGACTGCATCCCCTGGATCTTTGAAGAGATGTCTAGGGGAAGAATCATACTAGGAAACAGAGACCTGAAAGGCAAAAGCAGGGGAATCAAGAATTTAAAGTCAGTATAAGCTACATAGTGAGTCTGAGGATAGCCTGGAACATATATAAAACCCTGTCACAGAGAGAGAGAGAGAGAGAGAGAGAGAGAGAGAGAGAGAGAGAGAGAGAGAGAGACAGATAGACAGAGAGAGACAGAGAGAGATCCAATTGCAATTGCCAGTACTGAAATCTGTTCTAAGCTATCCAACAGCAGCCTCACATTCAAAAGTGTGCCAATCTCTATATTATTGTGCATAAATAAGCCAGCACTCGTTTTAAAATACTATTTACTGGGGTGAAAAAAAAAGCACTTAGAGCAGCTCAGAGTAAAGATGTGAAGAATAAACATTTAGTCTCTGGACAACAATTTTGATACCAGGTCTGGAAGAATAGTTCAGTCAGTAAAGCATTTGCCTTGCAAGCTTGAGAACCTGAGCTCAATCCTCAGAATGCACACTTTCAATCTCAGGCCCGGTGATGTACGCATCAAATTCCAGTGCTTGGGACATATAAATAGACAAATTCCTGGGACTCACCAAGCCTCACCCTAATGAGCAAACCCCAGGCTAATGAGAGAACTTGTCTCAAAAGAAAAAAGAAAGAAAGGAAGGAATGAAGGAAGGAAGGAAGGAAGGAAGGAAGGAAGAAAGAAAAAAAGAAAGAAAGAAAGAAAGAAAGAAAGAAAGAAAGAAAGAAAGAAAGAAAGAAAGAAAGAAAGAAAGAAAGAAAGAAAGAAAATGCTAGATGTTCTGTCAACTTTTCTTTTGCTGTGATAAAATACTAAAAGCAACTTGGGGAGGAAAGGCCTTCTTTGGCATACATGGTCCTGATCATAGTTCGTCACTGAGAGAAGGCACGGCAAGAACTCAAACATGAACTCAAACAAGAACTCAGACATGAAGCAGAGAGAGGAACCATGAAGGAATGCAGCTCACTAGTCTGACTTTCATGGCTTACTAGGTTTGCTTCCTTATACATCCCAGGACCACCTGTCCACAGGTAGCACTACCCACAGTGGCCTGAGCCCTCTCACATCTATTATTAGTCAAGAAAATACTGCGCAGTCTTGACCACAGGCCAATCTGATAAAGGCAATTCCTCATTTGGGGATTCCCTCTTTCCAGGTGACTCTAGTTTGTGTCAAGTTAGCAAAAATTAACAAGCACAGCAAAATTATACCTGAGATCACCCTCTGACTCTATCTATCTCTCTGTCTCTGTCTGTCTGTCTGTCTGTCTCTCTCTCTCTCTCTCTCTCTCACACACACACACACACTCTGTCTCTCTGTGTCTCATGTATGGACACCAGCGTACAAAAACATACCCATATACCCTCCCACACACAGAAAATCATTTTAAAATCAGAAAGTTAAGAATATGTTTCTAGCCGGGTGGTGGTAGCACATGCCTTTAATCCCAGCACTCGGGAGGCAGAGGCAGGCAGATCTCTGTGAGTTCGAGGCCAGCCTGGTCTACAAAGTGAGATCCAGGACAGGCACCAAAACTACACAGAGAAACACTGTCTCGAAAAACCAAATATATATATTTTTTCCAGCTATAATAACTTAAAATGTTAATGAATATTTTATATAATGTATACAAAATAAAGTATGGCTGAAATATCTATTTAAATAGCTTTATGTTTGTTATTGATGGTTGAGGAGAAAATGCCTCGTGCAGTTTATCCCTCTTCTTTTATCATACAAAGCTACAGGCTATTAGTCCTAAGTTCTATTCCTAGATCTAGCACTGGGTTATTATAACCAATAATTTAATTAACAATGGGAGAATTTCTGATTTTGAAATTCTATGGCCCTGAGGTTTTGTCTGCCTCCATAGGATTCCTCTTCTTTTCAAAGGAAACAACAAGATATCTTGCCTGGTCCTATGGAGCACTCTCCAGGACCCCCATTGTTTCTGTCAAATACAAGTCCCAGGAGACAGGGCAAAGAACAAGATGTTCCAGTCCCAACCTACCCTAGGTGGGCTCCTCCCCACTGTCGGACTAAGTCAGCCTGAGTCTGGGAGAGGTAGGGAAGTGTACCAGGACATTTGGGGTTCTTCTTTTCCTTTATTTTTGTTGGTTTCCATCTCTTTTCTATGATTTTATGAAAAGATAAGAGTCTCCCCATCATGTCACACACAATTCTGCATGATCACTGTACGCTTAATGGTGCTAAGAATTGCTCATGAGTTCAAGCAATTGTGTTTTTGATTTTGTGGGGTTTTAAAAAGTATATGTATGCCTATGTGTATTTGTCAGTGTGTGAAGATGAGTGCAGTTTTCTTCAGAGGTCTGAAGAGGATATCAGATTCCCTGGAGCTGGATTTACTGGAGGTGGTGAGCCACCTGAAGTGAGTACTTGGAGCTGAATCTGGATCCTTTACAAGAGTAGCAAATGCTCTTATCCACTCAGCCAGTTGTATTTTTGATTAGGGAAGCAAGGAACCCACAGCAGCTTCCTATGACCTCTAATGTTTCACTAGCAATCATTCATTCTTGGGGTTTTCTAGCTTTCTAGGACTTTGAGAATACTCTATTTAATCATAATTTAAGTACTTAGAAGGAAAAAGGAGCCTGCAACATAGCTTTGAAGAAATACGACGAAGAAGAGAAAGAGCTGGGGAGTGTAAAGAGACATCAAAGAGAGACTGAATAATTAATGAGGAGAAAGGAAATGAATCTCAAGATACATATTTTGATACAAAACAAAAATCTCAAATGAATACATTAGAGTAAGATCTGTATTCTAATAATCATTCATAGCTTTTGTCCAGCTCCTGCCATGTACCAGGGATGTAGGTGTTGGAGATACAGCAACAGACTTCAAAACACTGTTGGCTAAAGGTACTTTAAGTTGAATACCAAAGAAAAGGGGGAAATTTAAGATCTTATAGAGCTAACTATGAAGGGATTAAAAGGAAAGCTAAGGTAAGTTGTGCCTGGGAAAATTGGAAATATCTACTACTGCTAATTAGGACAGTTAAAGAATTTGTTAAAAGATAATTGGGCTAAGAACAGAATAATGAGATACAGGTGACTGTGGCTACTTGGGGGAAGAGTTCTGCTTCAGGGTCAGAATGAAAGCAAATGTGTCTGGTGCACAGTAAGGGAAGAACAGAGTCAGAGGTGAGGCCACTTGGTGCAGGGTCAACTGATATCACCATCCACCTAGTCATCGTCATCACCATCACCATCCTCATTCTTATCATCCACCTGAAATTGTTGCTTTTTCCTATGATCATACAGCCAATGACAGGTGAAGAGCTGGGGTGTGACTCCATAGAACCTGATCCCAGAACCAGTTCTAGTTCTCAAAATTCACTCAGTTGTTACTACATCAAGGGGAAAGTTGGCCTTGAATATCTTATGGAGGACACATAAATGGAGCATGCCCAGTATAGTTATCCTACTAAAAGACTAGAAGGAACTAGAAGCTATGTGAGACAGCATGCATCTGTAATCTCAGTGTTTACGAGATAAAGGCAGGAGGATTGCAAGTTTAAGTCCATTTTGGCTTACATAGAAACGCCAAAGCCAACCTGAGCTACGTAGTGAGGCCCTCTCAAAAGGAGGAGGAGAAGGAGGTGGTGGTGGTAATTTGTGTAAAAGTGGGGAACTGGATCTGGGAGTTCAGCCACTATGTGACTATTCATTTTACTACCTATAGATAGAATGACATTTCCCTTTCCTCATCCAACCCCCTGATCACCACCCAACAGCACTCAGTATGGTGCTTTCATCTTTCTAGGACACAACTCCTTGAGAAAAGAAAGAAAAGAAACATGTAGAGCATAATAAAAACTTTGAGGAAAATTTGAAGTCTGTGTTCTGTGATGTTGTTTCTTTTGTTTTAATTGAACTTTTTTTCATTTATTTTGCATACAGACCACAGTTTCCCCTCGCTCCTCTCCTGTTCCCTCCTCCCACCTCCCTTCTACCCTTCCCTCCCTCCATCACTCCTCCTCCATCTCCATTCAGAAAGGGGCAGACCTCCCATGGGAGTAAACACTGCATGGCACATCAAACTGAGGCAGGACCAAGCTCCTCCCCCTGCATCAAAGTTGGGCAAGGCAACCCAGCTTTGGGATTGGATTCCCCAAAACCAGCTCAAGCACTGGTGATAGGTCCTGATCCCACTGCTAGGAGCCCCACAAACAGACCAAGCTACACAACTGTCACACATATGTAGAGGGCCTAGGTAGGTTGCATGCAGGCTCCCTAACTGTTGGTCTAGAGTCCATGAGATCCCATAAACTCAGGTCAGCTATCTTTATGGGATCCCCTGTCATGACCTTGACTCCCTGGCACATACAATCCTTCCTCTCTCTCTTCAACTGTACTTCCAGAGCTGGGCCTAGTGCTTGGTTGTGGATCTCTTCATTTGCTTCCACATAGTGTTGTTTCTTAAAGTCACATATTCATTTCCTTTTTCATTGTGTCACTGGGAATTGAATCCAGGGCTTTGAGGATGCTAGGCAGGTGACCTGTGCCCCCAGCCCTTGCATGCTGACTTCTACATTAGTTCATTCAGATACCAAAAAGAGCAATATTCTCCAATAGCCTTACCCCTGCTATGTTGTTTTCTTCTGCCTCCTCTGGTTGCTAGTTGCCATTTTACAACTCACAAGACATTTTGGAGCGGGGGGGGGGGGGGGGGGGAGTCAAAATCCAGATTCACCACCATGCAAAAGTATTGAATTTTTGTTAAGAGCACTGTATCAAGCCTTGGACACATATCTGTTCTGTGATGAATATATTGCAAGATGGCTAGTTTTCTCTGTGTTCTGAAACTGGAGTTAAGTGAAGGTATAGGATTTTATTTCGTTTCCAGAGACACATGCTATATAATGACAGCTCTCCTTTCACTAGCTAACTACAGGATGTATAAGTGCTGCAAAGTTGAATGAATTGTTATCTACTAAGTCAGACCGAGCAGAAAATTATTTAATGCAATGGCTCTCAACCTGTGGGTCACAACCCCTTTGGGGGTCAAACTACCCTTTCTGATGAAAGGCTACTGCCTAAGACCACCAGAAAGCACAAATATTTACATTGCAGTTCATAACAGTAGCAAAATTACAGTTGTAAAATAGCAATGAAAATAATTTTATGGTTGCGGTCACCAAAACATGAGGAACTGTAGTAAAGGGTCACAGCATTAGGAAGGTTGAGAACCACTGACTGTATGGGACTTGTCATAAGAGCAAACATTTCAGAAGTTGGATATGATAGGGGGCAGTCTTAGCTAGATTACATTGAATCTTCTCTTAGTGCCTGAAAGTTTTCACATGTCCCTAAGAAGAAAGAAGGGTTAGCTGTTCCTGGCAATGCCTGGGGAACTAATCATTCATGTGAGGGAGAGGTTGGTCACTCCAACTTTTAGACCTGTATTCTATTTCCCATCACCTTGAGCTTTATGGACATTTAGGGAATCTCTTAAGATTATTTATTATTATTTATTATTATTATTATTATTATTTATTAATCTCTTAATATTATTTATTATTATTGCTACAGAAGCTAGAAAAGTAGGTGGCATATAAATATACTTGCACAAGAGAGGTAGTTAAGATTATTTAGATACATCACATAAAGATTCTGGGTAGAAAATATGCTTTGATTTCTTTCCAATCTAATACTGGGAAGCAGAGAGTATAGGTTAATGTCCTGTAAAGAGGTCATGTTTGATAGGCAGTGGTGGTGCATGCCTTTAATCCTAGCACTTGGGAGACAGAGGCAGGTGGATCTCTGTGAATTTGAGGCCAGCCTGGTCTACAGAGTGAATTCCAGGACAGCCAGGGCTATGCAGAAAAACCCTGTCTTGAAAAAAAAGTCATTCTTTATCTTTTTGAGTTCATAAGAAAAGCAATCACAGGAATTTTAAGATTAGAAACTTTGCTTTCAAGCTAATTAATTGACTAAATTGCTGTCATATTTCAAAAAAATCATGAAAAGAACAACTTTGAGTTCCCTGGGACCCTTCTGGTGGTCTATACCATCCCAGCATCTACCCTGCCTGACTGTTGGAACCTGCCCTCAACCACAGGGGACCTCTTCCACTCAGGAACCGGCTACACCAGTCAAAACTGGTGAGTGACCCACCTGCTGGTGAAGCTGTTCCCCTCTCTAAATTGGGTTCCCAAGGACCCTTCCCATAGCTCATTCCATCCCAGATCTTCCTGCCCTGCTGCTGGAACCTACCCCCAACCCCAGGGACTTCCACAACCCAGGCACAAGCCACACCAGTCAGAACAGGGGAAAGCCACACCTTCAGCGAAGTGGCTGAATATAAAATTAAATTAAAAAATCAGTAGCCCACCTATATACAAATGATAAATGGACAGAGGAAGAAATCAGGGAAATAGCACTATTCACAATAGTCACACACAACATAGAATATCTTGATGTAACTCTAACAATCAAGTGAAAGACCCGTATGACAAGAACATCAAGTCTTTGAAGAAAGAAGTTGAAAAAGATCTCAGAATATAGAAAGATGTCCCATACTCACGGATGGGTTGGATTAGCATAGTAAATGGCCTTCTTAACAAAAGCAATCAACAGAGTCAATGCAATCCCCATTAAAATCCCAACACAATTCTTTACAGACCTTAAAAGAACAATACCCAACTTCATATGGAAAAAATTAAAAAAAAAAAACCCCAAGGTAGCTAAAACAATCCTGTACAATAAAAGAACTTCCAGAGGTATCACAATCCCTAATTTCAAGCTCTACAACACAGCTATAATAATAAAAACTGCTTGGTATTGGCATAAAAACAGATGGGTTGATTGTGTAATTGAATCAAAGATCCAGAATTAAATGTACACACCTATGGACACTTGATTTTTTACAAAGAAGCCAAAATTATTAAATGGAAAAAACTTCAACAAATGTTGCTGGCATAACTGGATGTAGAATAGTGCAAATAGATACATATCTATTGCCCTGTACAAAACTCAAGTCCAAATGTATCAAAGACCTCAACATTAATTCAGACACACTGAATCTGATAGAAGAGAAAGTGGAGAATAGCTTTGAATGCAGTGGCACAGGAGACAACTTCCTGAATAGAATACCAATAGCTCAGGCACTAAGATCAGCAATTAACAACTGGGATCTCATGAAACTGAAAAGATTCTGTAAGGCAAAGGACAATGCAGTAGCCCACAGAAAGGAAAAGATCTTTACCAAACCCACATCTGACATAGGGCTGATCTCCAAAATATATAAAGAACTCAAGAAATTAGATATCAAAAAACAATCCCATTAAAAATGGGTTACAGATCTAAACAAAGAATTCTCAACAGAGTAATCTCAAATGGCCAAGAATCACTTAAAGAAATGTTCAACATCTTTAGCTGCTGGGGAAATGCAAATCAAACAACACTGAGATTCCATTTACACATATCAGAATGGCTAAGATCAAAAACACAAGTGACAGCTCATGTTGGAGAGGACATGGAGCAAAGGAAGCACTCCTCCACTACTGATAGGAGTGAAAACTTGTATAGCCACTTTGGAAATTAATATGGTGGTTTCTCAGAACACTGGGAATTGATCTACCTCAAGACCCAACTATACCACTCTTGTTATCCAAAGGATGCCCCACCATATCAAGTACACTTGCTCAGTTGTGTTCATAGAAAAAATTTATTCATAATAGCCAGAAACTGGAAACAACCTAGATGTTCCTTAACTGAAGAATTGATAAAGAAAATGTTGTACATTTACCTAATGAAATACTACTCAGATGTTTAAAAACAATGACATCAGGAAATTTGTTGGCAAATGGATGGGACTAGAAAAGATCATCTGTCATGAATTATTGCATGGGAGGACTCCCAAGGGTATCCTGCCTGTGCAGGGAAACATGTTGGGCAGATGCAGCGGTGGGTTGGGCAGATGTATGCCATGTGGCCATGATGGCAGCTGCCAGTAACTCACCACTCAGACAGTGCATCCACGTGGAGAGTTTATTATAATAGAGAGATGAAGAGAAAGATAGGAAAGAGGGAGACAGAGAGAAGAAGGAGGAGGAGGAGAAGGAGAGAGAGGGGGGTCAAGGGTGCGCACCTCATGAGAGAAAAAGCAGGAGAGAGAGAGAGAGAGAGAGAGAGAGAGAGAGAGAGAGAGAGAGAGAGAGAGAGAGAGAGAGAGAGAGAGAAAGGGGGGAAGTTTTTCCTTAGAATGAGACTTTTATGTCAGGACACAGGGCAGTGCCAAGGGGGTGGGATTTCAAGGGGCGGATCAGAATATTAACATCATCCTGAGAGAGGTAACCCAGACCTGGAAAGAGAAACATGGTATGTACTCACTTATAAGTGGTTATTATCTGTGAATTAAAGGATAATTATGTTTCAATCCACAGTCCCAGAGAAGCTAGGTAACAAGGAGGACTCGAGGGGAAATGAATGAATCTTACTGTAAAGGGGAAATGGAATGGACATTACCAGTGGAACTGGTTGGCTGGAGATAAGGTGGAGATGGAAACAAGGGGAATTTGGTGGGGGAAGGGAAGTGAGAGAGTAGTAGGAGAGACAACTGGAATCTGGGGGCATCTCTAGGACAAGCTAGAAACATAGAGCAATGGAAACTTCCAAGAATCTATGAGGGTGACTCCCAGCAATGGGAAGGATACAGAGCTTGAACAGGCCATCTCCTGTAACCAGGCAAGACTAGTGGTGGAACTAGGACACCAACCCAGCCACAAACCCTTCAACCTACTTTCTCCTGTCTACAAGATGTGCTGGGGGTAAAGATGGAGCAGAAATTGTGGGAGTGACCAGCTAATGACTGGCCCAACTGGAGACCCATATCCTGAGAGGAAGGAAGCTCTCCCCTAAGGGCCAAGACCCAGAGGAAGGGTATCTCAGAGACCTAGGAGAGAACCAAACACAAACGGAAAAAAAAGTCAATGAAATGTTTCCTAATGATATTTTGCTACAATCATAGATTGGTACCTAGCCCAACTCTCATCAAAAAGTCTTCACCCAGCAAATGATGAAAACAGACAAACACAAAGTGGAGTTCAGAAAATCCTGCAAAAGAGCAGGAGGAGGGATTATAGAAGCCAGTGGAGTTCAAGAACACCATAAGAAAACTGACAGAACCAACTAATCTAGGCTCATAGGGCTCACAGTGACTGAACCAACAATCAGGGAGCCTGCTTGGGACTGGCCTAGGCCCTCTGCATATATGTTACAGTTTTGTAACTTAGTCTTTGTGTGAGACTCCTAACCGTGAGAGCAGGGGCTAAACGGGACTGTGTTGCCTGCTTTTGGAACCCATTTCTCCTACCTGATTGCCTTGTCCAGCCTTAATAGAAGATGAGACATCTAGTCTCACTGCAACTTGATACACCATGGCTAGGTGAAATCATGGGAGGCCTGCCTGTATCTGAAAAGAAACAGAGGAGGAAGAGTGGGTGAGAGGGAGATGGGAGGAGGAGGAGAAACTTCAAGGAGAGCAGGGAGGGAGGGAAAACTTTGCTTGGGATATAAAAATAAACAAACAAAAATAAACAACAACAAAAATGAACAACCTTAAAAGATTGGTATAATTTTCCCTTTTGTTACAAATAAAACCTTAGATTACAAAATCCCACTTAAACTTCTCTTTTCTTTGAAACACATTCAAAGCAGGAAAGAGAAACTAAAATGTTAAGGCAAATACAGAGCTATTTTAGGAGGGCAAAAAATTCTGCATGCATATAATTTCTGCACATTACAAATATTTCAATAGCTCCTTCTGGAAAGTTCAACACAAAGAAACTACACTTAACCTTCAATTAAAGGACTCTGTGTTTGCTTTCTTTCTCCTTGATTTTCCACAATTGGAATGCAGCAAGAATACTTTCTTTTTCTTAGTGAACTAATATCTTGAAATTGGCATTATTTCTTATGCTGTATATCAATGAAGATTCTATAGCCTTAAGAGTTTATAGGGTGTTAAGAAAAATTTTTTGAGACCAAGTTGCTCAATAATGTCTGCCCTGTAATGTAGACGCTACTACTACTAAATTCAGGAGCTTTTTGAAAGGCTGACTTTCAAAGTGGTCAACATGCATTAAACCTGAAATTAAAAGGTCATTGAGAGGTGCGAAGACACTCCAATTTTCAATTAAATTAAAGTAATTCCCCTGTGGAAGACCTGTGGGTGGGAAAAAAAGATCAGTGCTGATTTTTAAAATGAAGTCTTCTTAAGGGTATTTGGGAGGCCAAATCTCTTTAAAATGCAAAATAACAGGACCACAGAATTATCTGGTCAAAGATACAATTATATGTAGCCTGCATTATGTGCTACATATGTTATATTACTTGTTTCTCCTGAAACATCAGGATTGTATTCTGGATTTCCTGTTTCTCTTAAAAATATACACCCCTCAGCTCTATTAGTGGCAGCTGGCAGGACTTTAGAGACTATCCCCTTTAGGGATAAGAAGAACCTTGTTATCTCAACAGACTTCTTGGGACAGCTTTCTTGCAGACTTGCAGGAACCTGACTAGGTGGTGGAGAAATCTGGCCACTGCTTCTTGGGGAGTTTTCAAGCTACCACATAAGCTAATAGCTTTACTAACTTAGAAAGAACTCTTGGCTATCCATGTCCTTGGTCACACATGTCTCATCCTGAAAGCTTCTTAGGAAAATTCCAGGGGGCTTAGTGAGATTGGAGACAGCAAAAGGACTCAGTGATACACATCAAATGCTCAAGAAAACCAAGAGAACATCTTATCATCTGGAAGTGTTTCATCCTCTGCTCATGTTGAAGCCTTAGACAAATTATGAAGTAGGTGAAGTTAATTTTCATTGTCCTCTTCTTTCTCCTTTTGCTTATCAAAATGGATAAAATGTGGAGATAAGGCAAATCAATAAGCAGAATGACATGTTTATATGTGAGACATGAAAGCAGAGTGTGTTGGGCTAAGGAAGAAAGGGGAGTAGTGGGCTGGGTTGTGGACGAGGGGAGGAGGATCTAAAAGAACAAAATATGCATGAAAATTCAGAAAAAAAAGCTAAGGTGCAGGCACACATCTTTAATTCCATCACTAGGGAGGCAGAGGTAGGCGGATCTCTGTGAATTCAAGGACAGCCTGGTCTACAGCGTGAAATCCAGAATAGCTATGACTGTTAAACAGAGAAACCCTGTACATGCAGGACCCATAGTAAGGTGACCACTGAACTTTGCTTGGCAAAATGGTCCTTCAGGTTCCTGCTTTGCAGAGGAAACTGTCAGACATTCTACAGGACACAGAAAAAAGTGACTGAGAAACTCTAGGCCAGTGGGCTGGAGACAAATGCCCCAACTTTACAAAGGAACATTAGGTGACTGCCTAAGCTGCCAGCTGTCTCTGTCTACCCTGCAAGACTCCCGAAAGTTACTTGCATCCTTCTCCCATTTTTCAGGTAATATTATATCCTTCTGGGGTTATTGATGTGGACGAAGACTAGATAGTTATAATTTCCTCAGTTATGATAAAAGATGGGTTGGATATAAAATCTTAGCCTCACAAATATAAGATAGATAGGATATCTTCTTTAATATTGTAACTATAATTCTTGCTTGATAATTGTTTTGTTATATGTAGTTTTACTATGTTAAAGTTAAAACCTACCTTTTTGAAAAAATCAAGAAAAAGGGGAAGTGCTGTGATTGATTGATTGATTGATAAATAAAACACTGATTGGCCAGTAGCCAAACAGGAAGTATAGGTGGGACTAGCAGAGAGGAGAATTGAGAGAACAGGAAGATGGAGAAGAGGAGACGCCAGTCTGCCATCCAGGAAACATCATGTAAAGGAAGAAGGTAAATCCACGGACATGTGGCGATATATAGATCAGCAGAAATGGGCTGAGTATAAGAGTAAGAGCTAGACAATGGTAGGCCTGAGCTAATGGCCAAGCAGTTTAAATAATATAAGCGTCTGTATGTTTATTTTATAAGTGGGCTACAGGACTGCCGGGTCTTGGTGGGACCAGAAAAGAAAAACTCTAGCTACACCCTGTCTCAAAAGAGAAAGGAAAGAAGAAAGGGAGGGAGGGAGGGAGGGAGGGAGGGAGGGAGAGAGAGAGAAATAGAAAGAAAGAAAAGGAAATGACATCATTAATTTGTATGTCCCTTCTAATAGAACTAATAAAAGGGGGGAAATTGTCTGGTCTTTAAAAGAAATGAAATCCTGATAGGTGCTATGACATAGATGCACCTGAAAGATAGTATACTAAATGAAGTAAAGCAGACACAAAAGGGCAAACACTACATGATTATACTCATTGATTATACTCATATCATAGAGACAGAAAGTTGAGCAGAGGCTACTAGGGAAATGAAATTAGTATTTAAGAAATACAGAGCTTTTGTTTGGGATGGTAAAAATTTTTAGAGGTAAATGGTAGTAGTGATGGTCACAAAACAATGTGAATGCATTTCAACATGACACATTGTACCCTTAAAAGTGATCCAATTAGTCAATTTTACTTATGTGTATTTCCTCAGAAATAAAAGAAACAGCTTATCTTTTATAAGTAATTTGAGCTAGGTGTGGCAACACACACCTGCACTCAGACAGGAGAATCACAAGTTTGAAACCACCCTCAACTACATGTGGAGAGTCCTCTCATCTCAGGAAAAAAGTAGGTCAAGCAGTGTTTGCCTCTGTCTCCTCATCTTTGAAAAATATCTTGATTATTTATTTTATGTGTATGTGTGTCTGTGTGAGTGAGTGGCACATGTGCAGGCGCCCATGGAAGCCAGAAGAGGATATCAGTTCTCCTGGTGCTAGAGTAGCAGGTGGTTTTAAGACACCAACATGGGTGATGGGAACTAAACTGTAGCCCACTGGGAGTGCAGGAATCCCTCTTAACCACTGAACCATCTTTCCAGCTCTTCTTCACATCTTAAAATGGGGCAGAAATCCAATAGTATAGTGGTAGCATGACTATAACTGGGATGTCTAACTATTCTCTGGTTGGGTTTGAGGCATGTTCCACAAGAGTGAATTCATGCCTGGCAATGTAAATCTGATCAATAACCCATGTCTGAAGTGATCTTTGGCCAAAGGGAGAAATTTATTAATGTTTTTCAGCTAACTTTACATAGTGCTCCACTGCCTTCTCAATATTTGAAATTATATCCATAGACAAACGCTACTCTCAACTCTATTCAGAAAAGTTTCTCTTTTCAGTGAAGGCAGTGAATGAAGAGACAAATGGTTTTTTAAGATCCTGAGAATAAGTGACATTTGAGTGATCAGCCTTAAAGGAGCATTTATACCATGCCCTGCAAAGCTCAGGGAACATCATGGAAAAGAGGACAGAAAGAATATTGAAGAGTGAAGATAGGGAAAAGGGTTGTGCACTGCCATCTCCTAGGCATGACATAACCAGTGCAAGATCACACAATCTCACAGCAGCTTTGGCTGCCCAAAATAGGCCTGCACACGATCTGGCTATTAACAATAAATCATGGACCAGGAAGGGTATCACAATGTCCCTACATCTTCCTTCAGAACTGATGGATTCTGGAGAAGGGGAAACTATTTTCTTCAGTTGTATACCCACATATAAGCCCGCCAGGCTCCAATGGACAGCTCCAAACCCATGGCCACATAGATGACCCTTGTAAAACTCAGTGTGTCACAAAACATAGCAAAAAGACATGAATGTGGAAAAGGAACTTGTAAGGGGGAGGAGTAAAAAGAGTGAGAGACATAAGGGAAGATGAGGGATAACAGTGATCAGAATTCACTATTTGTGACTGTGTGTGTAACTATGAAAGAATGGATTTAATACAAGTATTTTTTAAATATTTTATTATATAATTTAATTTAATTTTACATATCAGCCACAGATACCCCTGTCCTCCCCGCTCCCACATCCCGCCTTCCCCCCAGGACACTCCCCATCCCCATCTCCTCCAGGGCAAGGATTCAGATCCTCCCCTGAGGATTCAGCTCAACCTGGTAGATTCAGTCCAGGCAGGTCCAGTCCCCTCCTCCCAGGCTGAGCAAAGTATCCCTGCATAGGCCCCAGGTTCCAAACAGCCAGCTCATGTACTGAGTACAGGACCTGGTACTACTGCCTGGGGGCCTCCCAAACAGTTCAAGCTAATCAACTGTCTCACTTATCCAGAGGGCCTGATCCAGTTAGGGGCTCCTCAGGTATTGGTTCATAGTTCATGTGTTTCCATTAATTTGGCTATTTGTCCCTGTACTTTTTCCAATCTTGATCTCAACAATTCTCGTTCATACAATCCCTCCTCTTTCTCGCCAACTGGACTCCTGGAGCTCCACCTGGGGCCTGGCCGTGGATCTTTCCATCCACTTCCATCTGTCATTGGATGAGATTTCTAGCACAACAATTAGGGTGTTTGGCCATCCTATCACCAGAGTAGGTCAGTTCAGGCTTTCTCTCGACCACTGACAGTAGTCTATTGTGGAGATATTTTTGTGGATTTCTGGGGACCTCTCTAGCACTTTGCTTCTTCCTATTTTCATGTGGTCTTCATTTATCATGGTCTCTTATTGCTTGTTCTCCCTCTCTGTTCTTGATCCAGCTGGGATCTCCCGCTACCCTAAGCTCTCTTTCCCTCGACCCTTGCCCATCATTACCCCCACTCAAGTCCAGGTTGTTCATGTAGATCTCATCCATTTCTCTGTCATTGGGCAATCCATGTGTCTTTCTTAGGGTCATGTTTTCTAGGTAGCCTCTCGGGAGTTGTGAGTAGCAGTCCGGTCATAGCTACTTTACATCTAGTGAGTACATACCATGTTTGTCTTTCTGAGTCTGGGTTACCTCACTCAGGCTGTTTTTTTTTTTCTAGATTCATCCATTTGCCAGCAAATCTCATGATGTCATTTTTTTTCTCTGCTCAGTAGTACTCCATTGTGTATATGTACCACATTTTATTTATCCATTCTTCAGTTGAAGGGCATCTAGGTTGTTTCCAGGTTCTGGATATTACAAACAATGCTGATAAGAACATTGATGAGCAAATACCCTTGTGGTATGATTGAGCATTCCTTGGGTATATGCCCAAGAGTGGTATAGCTGGGTCTTGGAGGAGATTGATTCCCAATTTTCTAAGAAAGTGCCATATTGATTTTCAAAGTAAAAGCTTGCATTCCCACCAGCAGTGGAGGAGAGTTCCCCTAGCTCCACATCCTCCCCAGCATAAGCTGTTTTCAGTGTTTTTAAACTTAGCCATTCTGACAAGCATAAGGTGGTATCTCAGAGTCATTTTGATTTGCATTTCTCTGGTCATTAGGGATGTTGAGCAATTCCTTAAATGTCTTTCAGCCATTTTAACTCCCTCTGTTGAGAATTCTCTGTTTAGTTCTACAGCCCATTTCTTAGTTGGACTGTTGGGCATTTTGATGTCTAATTTCTTGAGTTCTTTATATATTCTGGACATCAGTCCTCTGTCAGATGTGGGGTTGGTGAAGACCTTTTCCCATTCTGTAGGCTGTCGCTTTGTCTCGTTGACCATGTACTTTGCTCTACAAAAGATTCTCAGTTTCAAGAGGTCCCATTGATTGATTGTTTCTCTCAGTGTCTATGCTACTGGTGTTATATATAGGAAGTGATCTCCTATACCAATGCATTCAAGACTACTTCCTACTTTCTCTTCTGTCAGTTTCAGAGTAACTGGATTTATGTTGAGGTCTTTGATCCACTTGGACTTAAGTTTTGTGCACGGTGTCAGATATGGATCTATTTGCAGCCTTCTACACAGTGATATACAGTTATGCCAGCACCATTTGTGGAAGATGCTTTCTTTTTGCCATTGTACACTTTTGGCTTCTTTTTAAAAATTATATGTTCATAGGTGTGCGGATTAATGTCAGGGTCTTCAATTCGATTCCATTGGTCCACATGTCGGTTTTTATGCCAGTATCAAGCTGTTTTTATTACTGTAGCTCTATAGTTGAGCTTGAGGTCAGGGATGGTGATGCTGCTACTGGTTGTTTTATTGTACAGGATTCTTTTGGCTATCCTGGGTTTTTTGTTTTTCCATATGAAGTTGAGTATTATTCTTTCCAGGTCTGTGAAGAATTGTGTTGGTATTTTGATGGGGATTGCATTGAATCTCTAGATTGCTTTTGGTAAGATTGCCATTTTTACTATGTTAACCCTGCCTATCCATGAGCATGGGAGATCTTTCCATTTTCTGACATCTTCTTCAATTTCTTTTTTCAGGGACTTAAAGTTGTCATACAGGTCCTTCACTTGCTTAGTTAGAGTTACCCACAAGGTATTTTATACCATTTGTGGCTATTGTAAAGGGTGATGTATCTCTGATTTCCTTCTCAGCCTGTTTGTCAATTGTATATAGGAGGGCTACTGATTTTTTTGAGTTGATCTTGTATTCTGCTATGTTGCTGGAGGTGTTTATAAGCTTTATCAGTTCCTTGGTTGAATTTTTGGGGTCACTCATGTATACTATCATGTCATCTGCAAATAGGGAAAGCTTGACTTCTTCCTTTCCAGTTTGTATCCCCTTAATCTCCTTATGTTGTCTTATTGCTCTGGCTAGAACTTCAAGTACTATATTGAATAAGCATGGGGAGAGCGGACAGCCTTACCTCGTTCCTGATTTTAGTGGAATTGCTTTGAGTTTCTCTCCATTTACTTTGATGTTGGCTGTTGGCTTGCTGTAAATTGCCTTTATTAGGTTTAGGTATGTTCCCTGTATTCCTCATCGCTCCAAGATCTTTATCATGAAGGGGCATTGGATTTTGTCAAATGCCTTTTCTGCATCTAGTGAGATGATCATGTGGTTTTTTTCTTTGACTTTGTTTATATGGTGTATTACATTGATGGACTTTTGTATGTTGAACCACCATTGCATCCCTGGGATGAAGCCTACTTTCTCATGGTGGATACTTGTTTTGATGTGTTCTTGGAGCCTCTTTGCCAGTATTTTATTGAGTATTTTTGCATCATTGTTCATGAGGGAGATCTTTCTTTGTTGTATCCTTGTTTGGTTTAGGAATCAGGGTAATTGTAGCCTCATAGAAGGAGTTTGGTAATGTTCCTTCTGTTTCTATTGTGTGGAACAATTTAAAGAGTATTGGTATTAACTCTTCTTTGAAGAGCTGGTAGAATTCTGCGCTGAAATCATCTGGTCCTGGGGTTTTTTTAGTTGGGAGACTTTTAATGACTGTTTCTATTTCCCTAGTGGTCATTGGACTATTTAAATAGTTTATCTGGTCTTGATTTAACTTAGGTATGTGGTACCTATCCAGAAAATCATCCATTTCTTTTAGATTTTCCAGTTTTGTGCAGTAGAGGTTTTTTATTTTATTGATTTCAGCTCTCACTTTGATAATTTCCTGTTGTCTATTCTTCCTGGGAGACTTTGCTTCTTCTTGTTCTAGAGCTTTCAGATGTACTTTTAAGTCACTAGTATGAGATTTCTCCAACTTCTTTATGTGGGCATTTAGTGCTATGAATTTCCCTCTTAGCACTGCTTTCATAGTGTTCCATAAGTTTGGGTATGTGGTGTCTTCATTTTCATTGATCTCTAGGAAATATTTAATTTCTTTCTTTATTTCTTCCTTAACCCATTGGTGATTCGGTTGAGCATTATTCAGTTTCCTTGAGATTGTAGGTTTTCTGTAGATTTGGTTGTTGTTAAAATCTAACTTTAAACCATGGTGATCTGATAGAAAGCAGGAGGTTATTGCAATTGTTTTGTATCTGTTGAGATTTGCTTTATGGCCAAGTATGTGGTCGATTTTAGAGAAGGTTCCGTGGGGTGCTGAGAAGAACGTATATTCTTTTCTTTTTCTTTTTTTTTTGGATGGAATGTTCTGTAGATATTGATTAAGTCCATTTGAGTCATAACATCAGTTAAGTCTTTTAATTCTCTGTTAAGTTTCGATTTGAGAGATCTGTCCAGTGATGAAAGTGGGATGTTGAAGTATGTAGGGTTTTACGTGTGATTTAAGCTTTAGTAATATTTCTTTTACATATGTGGGTGCCCTTGTGTTTGGGGCATAAATGTTCACAACTGAAACTTCATCTTGGTGGATCTTTCCTGTGATGAGTATGTAATGCCCTTCTTGATCTCTTTTGATTGATTTTAGTTTGAAGTCTATTTTGCCAGATATCAGGATGGCTACACCAGCTTGCTTCTTAAGACCATTTAATTGGAAAGTCTTTTCCCAGCCTTTTTATTCTGAGGTAATGTCTATCTTTGAATTTGAGGTGTGTTTCTTGTATGCTGCAGAAATATGGGTCCTGTTTTTGTATCCATTCTGTTTACCTGTGTGTTTTTATAGGTGAATTAAGTCCATTGATATTAATGACCAGTGATTGTTCATTCCTGTTATTTTTTTGGTGGTAGTGTGTGTGTACTTCTCTTCTTTGCATTCTAACTGCAGTGGTGTTATCTATTTCCTGTGTTTTTGAGGGTGTATCTGACTTCTTTAGGTTGGAATTTTCCTTCTAGTGCTTTCTGTAGGGCTGGGTTTGTGGATAAGTATTGTTTAAATCTGCTTTTGTCTTGTTCACTTCATCTAGGATGGTTGAATGTTTTGCTGGGTATATTAGTCTAGGATGGCATCCATGGTCTCTTAGTGTCTGTACATCTGTCCAGGTCCTTCTGGCTTTCAAAGTCTCCATTGAGAAATCGGGTGTTATTCTGATGAGTTTGCCTTTATAAGTCACTTGGCATTTTTCCTTTGCTGCTCTTAATAGTCTTTCTTTATTCTGTATGTTTAGTTGTTTAATTATTATGTGGTGAGGGGCCTTTTTGGGGGGTCTAGTCTGTTTGGTGTTCTGTAGGCTTCTTGTTACTTCATAGGCATTTCCTTCTTTAAGTTGGGAAAGTTTTCTTCTATGATCATGTTGAATATATTTTCTGTGCCTTTGAGTTGGTATTCTTCTCCTTCCTTTATCTCTATTATTCATAGGTTTGGTCTTTTCATGGTGTCCCATATTTCTTGGACATTTGGGGTCATGACTTTATTGGCTTTAGTGTTTTCTTTGACTGATGAATCTATTTCTTCTACTGTATCTTCAACGCCAGAGATCATCTCTTCCATCTCTTGCATTCTGTTGGTTGTACTTGCCTCTGAAGTTCCCGTTCCTTTACTCAGATTTTCTATGTCCAGCATTCCCTCTGTTTTTGTCTTCCTCATTTTTTCTATTTCTCTTTTCAGGTCTTGGACTGTTTCCGTCATCTGTTTCATTGCTTTTTCATGGTTTTCTTTCATGGATTTATTGTTTCTTCTGCTTTATTTGTCCTTTCCTCTAGTTTTTTATAGTGTTCTTCCCATTTTTTGTTTATCTGTTCTTCCATTTCATTTTTGATTTCTTTATAAACCTCTAGTATCTTCATGATGTTATTCATAAGGCTGTTTTCTTCTGCTTCTTCTATTTTGTGATGTTCAGGTCTAGATGTTGGAGGAGGACTAGGTTCTGGTGATGCTGTATTGCTCTTTATTTTGTTGTATGTACTTCTGCCTTGACGTCTGCCCATCTCCTTGTGGATTCGTTTTTGGTCTTATCAGAACACTTGGTCCAGACAGAGCTGACAGATTCAGGAAGCGTGTCTCTGGTCCAGATGGAAGTTCTCTGATCCAGATGGGAGTTCAGGGCTCTGGTCCAGATGGGTATTCCAGGCAGGATGGGAGCTGGGTGCTAGTCTCTAAGTCTCAGGAAGTGGCTGGTGTCTCTGGTGGATGGGTGTGGGGGCAGGGTGTGGAGATTGCAGGGTCTGCTGGGGATCTTGGAGAAGGGGAACCTTCCCAGTGGGGGTGGGGGGTTCTGCCTGATGGCCAGAACCTGGGTCCAAGTTGGGTAGGTCTTCACCAGAATAGTTGGTGCCCCGAGATGGGACCTAGAGGCAGGCCTTAATACAAGTATTTTTAAAAAAAATAAAATTAAGCAGAGAGAACATTCTTTTGTATTCTTATTCAGTTATGTTTGGATTAACAGTCAACATTTTGTTCTCTGCATTTTCAGTGTCATGAACTATCTAAGAGTTCTATTGATGTGAAATCTTGTCTCACATCTTGTACACTGGTACAGCCTCATCTTTGCCAGCAGAATTCTTTTCTTAACTTGTGCCTCTAAGTTTGTCTTAGCTCAGTTCTACTGGCTGTATATCAAGCACCACTCTCACTAGAGCACTCTCACTAGAGTCCATATGCCCATGGAGAGTCATTTCTTCCACAGTTCCATTTGTCTTCAATTAGAAACATGCAAAGTGTGAAGTTTCACGTTGTGTAGTTATAATCTCAGCATTTAGGAGGCAGAGACAGAAAGATTCCAAAAAGCAAAAGTGTTAAAAAATGAAGAAACCTACACACCAGACTTAAGAGTCTGTGTCACACTATATACAAACTACTTGCTGTTATTTCCTGCCATGTAACTTGGATATGTTGAATGACTTGCCTCATGTCCTATTTCAAAATTCAGCTAGAAATAACCTGATCCCTAGTAGATACCATGTCTGAAAGTCCACCTAATTATCTTTAACAGTAGAATAAATTCATGACCTACTAGGCAGATGAATACAGTATTGGTAGTAAATAGCAAATTTTTACATTTCCAATTAGGACAATTAGAGTGGCATGGAACATTGGTAGTTGCTGTGGGATGTTCTGTATGCCAAATGTGTTGCTCTGATTGGTTAGTAAATAAAACACTGATTGGCCAGTAGTCAGGCAGGAGGAAGTATAGGCATGACAAGGAGGAGAAGAATTCTGGGAAGTGGAAGGCTAAGTCAGAGACACTGCCAGCCGCCACCATGACAAGCTGCATGTGAAAATGCCGGTAAGCCACAAGCCACATGGCAAGGTATGGATTTATAGAAATGGGTTAATTTAAGATATAAGAACACTTAGCAAAAAGCCTGCCATGGCCATACAGTTTGTAAGCAATATAAGTCTCTGTGTTTACTTGGTTGGGTCTGAGCAGCTGTGGGACTGGCAAGTGAGAGAGATTTGTCCTGACTCTGGGCAAGGTAGGAAAACGCTAGCTACAGGTACTAGTGATTTAAATGTTAAATTATTTTACCTATAGCATCTCTCTCCCACGTGGAGATAAGAAACACAAACTTTGCTACTTGTTTGAGCCATAAAACATGCACAGTGATCAATCAGTGACTGACTCCAAAGGATATGATACGACTGGTCAGTTATCATGCACTTCTCATTTACATTTTTGTACTGAGGAGCTAGTGGTGTGTAGTGGGTAGCCATTCCAGCTTGGATCTAGAAGTTCCAACCCCCATTGAGACTCTGGCATCTGTCACGCCTATGAGGCAGGGCCAGGGGAGGCACCTGGAGACCCGAGACCTAGATAGGCGAGCGCTCTCTCTGTTCCAGGACCCTAGACGGTGGAGGTGGACCGAGCAGAGCTCCAGAGAACACCGCTGGACTTCGATACACCTTCCCCAGACCCCGCAACCTACCATTCCCTTTTTTGTAAGTTACCCACTAAATAAATCTTCCTTTTAACTTCGTGGAGTGGCCATAATAATTTCACCAATAGTGGTGGATCTTTGTACTTTAAGAAATTACTTACAATTACTATATAGTGGTGACTAAAATTTGAACTATGCTGTTGGGTGGCCTGGAGTGAATAAAATTGTGGTCATGAAAATTCATGTGTATCAGAACAGTGCAAAGTGAAAATTGTTTATGATACATATTTTAAATTTACTTGTGTTTTCTGTACTAGAATATAAGCTACATGAGATGGAGACTTTATCTCTTTCATTTACAATTATATTCTAATTGCTTAGAACAAAGCCATGCTGTGCAGTAGACAAAAAGGGACAGAAAAGGAAGAAAATGGAAGAAAGGGAAAAATATATGGAAATAAGGATAGAAGGATCAGGTTAGATTAACCATCATGTGGAAATAACATCCATAGAAATGAAACTGCTTTCTCAGATTTCCAAGTCTTCTCATTTAGAGTCTGTTTTAGGCACTTTTATTTCACTGTGACCAAAATGTCTGGCAGAAAGAACTTACAGGAGAGAGTGCTTAGTTGGGCTCACAGTTTCAGAGAAATTTCAGTACAACATCATGAGAAATGCATGCAATGGAGGCAGCTCCACCCATTGTGGTAGATGGCTATGATGGCAGCTGTTCACAAGGATAGTAGCTAATGAGGAAGCACTTGGTGCATGGCCAGAACCAAGGGTGGGTAACATTAAGGCCTTCCCAGACAAGCTAGTATCAGACCACAGAGTCTGACAGTTCTTTGTCTATGTCAAATAATTTGCATTTTCTCTCCTAAATGTCCTTGTGTAAGGTTGTAGTCAGATTGCACAGGATGCTTGGGGTTTTCTCTGAGTTGGTCATTCCTGAGGTTGGGTTTCTTATTTACTCAGGAGGCTGCTGTGTCTCAAAGCAGATGGGGCAGCCTGGCCAACTCAGAAGAGAAAAGACTGGCTTCAGATGAAAACCTTGTATTTCTGTGACTAAGGACTTAGTCAACTACCTGGTTTAGGGTGTATAAAATATCAGAAAGGAGATATGGAGGGAATAACACTCATTCTGGCTACAGAAATGGTTTTCAATGCATTTTAAAACAAAACCAGAGTGTTAATTTAACCTTGTGGCTGGGGTTATGAATGAGAAAGTAAGTTTAAATTACCCAGAGAGGCCTTCCCTTTGTCAGTTTCCATGCGTTCCAGACTCCTGTGTCGATGAAAGCATAGTGAACTTTAATCGAATACCAAGAAGTCAAATAATGATCTGTCTAGAGAGTCCCTTTGCTCTTCTCTCTTTTCCCCCACTTCTCTCTCTCCCTCTCTCTTTTTCTCTCTCCCTCCCTCCTCCCTCTCTCTCCCCTCCTCTCCTCTTGCTCACTTCTCTTTCTTTCTTTTTGTTTTCTCTCCTCCATCTTGCTTCTCTTTCCTCCTTCTATTCCCCCTTGTCCCTTCTTTGTGGAAAAACTTGCTGTTGTTTATAAGAATTAATCAACTAATTGGATATCAGTTTGGCTGATCTAAAGTTTCTTAACATACATTTTTTATGCCAGTGATGGTTTATAGGTTTCCATTCATTTTCAGATGCTTTTGCTCCTTCCCTCTCCTTCTCCATCTTCCCTTATTCCTCACTACCTTGCACCACTGTATTTGGGGCTTCTAATAGAATGATCAAATCCTGAAAATGAAAGAACTTGACTCCACGAAGGAGAATCGCAAGGGGTCAACTGGACATAATTTTCTTTTTGTCAGACACTCTTGCAAAAGTTTTGACAAGAAGAATTAGTTGTCTAGAAGTAGTCTTGAGTTTGAATGTGGCACATTTCCAATATCTGTGCTTTTCCTTATTGTCATTAGCATAAATATTAGAGAGTCAACAACTAAAAGAATTTGAAAAATGTATTGACTGAAAATTTTTGTCACAAACACTCCATTTCAACCGGCACCTCTCACTCTTGTTTTATACAGCACTTTCTTCTTTTGTCCTACTGCATTCCAATTATGTAAAGAGTCCTGTGGGGAGACATAAAAAGATGACATCAACACAGCTCCTACACTTCCCACTGAAAACCATGAGGAGACATAAGTCAAATGAGAATGCTGAGCTAAACAAATAGTAAGAGAAAACACTAAAGAGGAGAAGGCCGAGTCACCCCCTGTTTGATTTTCAGACTGAGTATGCCAAAGGAGGGCAGAAGAAAGAACGCCTTGGGGGGTGGCCAAGCAAAGATAAACAGCAAAGAAGTGATTAGAGCAGAGATGTATCTGGAAGGAGTTGGAAGATAAAGTTGAAGCAGAAAATATTTTAGGTGAACTGTATTTGACCAGACAAGGTCTAAGTTGTATTGTGCACAATTGCTGGTTTTGCCAACCATATAATAATCTCTGTATAAAACACAATCTGTATGGTCATTGTTAGCAGGCTTGTCACAAAAGTTGAAGAAATATACAGGTCAAAACCTCTTGTGTAGATAAGAAGTAGCCATATGTAAGTCCTCAGGAGGCAGGAACTGGGCCTTGTCTTTGGCTCCACCAGAGATTTGAAGCGTCTGGCACATGTAGTACATGATAGATGCTTCATGTCTCAAATTAATGAGCTATAACTCAGTCTTGTCCAACCCCACCAGCTCATTATTTAAATAAGAATGTGGTCACTCTATGGGAATAACAGCCCTGAATAACATTTGCCTCAGCTGCCCAAAGTAACCATTTATTTCCAAAGCATCATGGGATGTTTCATATATACTCAAATATTATCCCTTCTTATTCTTTCTCTCTCGTCTTTATCCAGAAAATGGAAGTACAACATTCATATCCACCCTGCCAAATTGCCACCCCTTCTATGAGTATGATATACCTTCCCAGTGGTTATTTCCAGTGTTCCAAACCTGCAATAATGGAGGCCATGGTTACATCATAGTCACTTCTGACTCCTGGGATCTAAGCCTTACTGATTTTAATGGGAAAATCCCTTCAGGGTTATACCAGTATTACAGTTATAGACATGAAGACCTGTTGTTTCCTAAGTTGAGTTCAAGGTCAGGTTGGGCTATATGAGACCTTGCCCAAAATAATAATAATAAAGACAAAAAGAGAAGGTAGTTTTAAACAGGACATAGTGGTATATGCCTGAATACCATCATTTGAGACACCAAGACAGATAAATTATGAGTTTGAGACCAGCCTTGGCTATATGTTGAGTTCTAGGCCAATCAAGGCTACAAAGATAGACCCATAACTCAAAAGAAAAGGTAAAAGTAGCTTTAGTTGGTGCTCCCCACATATTTTTCTATGTAATAGCCCCCAAAATTACTAAGAAGGCACCTGATCAATTAACTCACATGCTAGTGGCAGCACCTACATTTTGCTTAAGTCCCAAAGAGAGAGAAGCAGTCATAGCTTGTGATAGAAATTCAGGGATTAGCAGAAGTTTAGGGTGAGATCTTTTGGTTGTATGCTCATTCTCCTGAACTCTTCCTATCACATCCTTAAGATGACTCATGGTTCCAGAATTAATTTTGGATTCTAAGGTCTTGAGAATTTTATTTCATTGAACATCTGTGTGCACTTTTGTCAAAAAGGTTCAGTATAGAAGCCTCACACTGGACATATGTAGATATGGAACATGTAGTTTCTCACCCACCATTGTTTTCAAGCATGCCTCCCCAAAATCAGAAAATCAGCATCTCATGGACACATTCCACTTGCCAAAAAAAGATGAACTTCTATCTAATCAAATATCTTACAAATATTCTGGGATGAATAATGACCTTATTTACTCTCAGGGTTATGTTTGCAAGCCCAGAGTTTACTAGGCAGTTAATATTGCATAATTTATTTCCACTGACAGCTTCCAAAAGCATGAAGAAGGCTTTAAAAGTGTCTGATTGCAAATTCTGAGTATTTTGTGTAATGTATGATGTATTTGGAAACCATTCAGCCTAACATGGTGGTTCATGTCTATAATCACAGCACTTAGGAGGCTGAGGTAAGATTGTTGTGAATTCATAGCTAGCCTAGGCTATATACTAAATTGAAGGCCAGCCTACAATAAGCAGTGAAACCCTGTCTCAAGTGAAACAAAAATAAAAGATTATTATTAACACAGTGTTTCATCCCAGGTAACATTATAGCAAGAAATTTCTTGATATTTACTTCTGTGAAAGATACAAAACCCACCAAATCTTGTCTCTGCTGAAAACTAGATGACCATGCTATGAGTTGTGTGATGAAGGAACTTGAGTAGCATTCGGGAAAACAGAGTTCATTTTTTCTGCCCACATTTTATGGCCTGGAAGAAGAGTGCTTTCTCACATTTCACTGAAACTTCTCTTCATTGTGGACAGACTATCTTTGTGAAAGAAGGAAAGACCTTGGTAAGAGCTTTGGATTGGACTGGCTGGCAGTAACAAATTTGTTCACCAATGGCATTCAAACACATAATCATCATGAATACAAGAGTCATCGCCAACGTTTTAGACATTTCATGAGGAAAATGCCAGTGGAGGTCCTCTGTCTAAGACAGGGCTTCCTGGGAGGAAGTTCTCAGGAAGTGTTGTGTTTTCTTTTCTGTTGCTTGAAGGTCAACCTAAATCACCTCTTCTTCAAATAGATTTGGGTTTCATGATTACATAAAATGGCCAAGCTAAAATATATCTTAGTTTATGAAGCCAGTCAAGTTAAGAGTGAGAAGGTGACTCAAGCTTTCCCCAAGTTCTCTCTGCTTATTCAGAACCAGGAATATTTAAATCAGAACTGAGCTTAAAATAGCAACTGTTTTAAAAGGCTCAACACTGGCTCTTGACTTTCTTTGCTTTTGCAGTGGTCACTGCTTAGGTCTATGAAAACATATATCTATGTCTGTTTTTTTTTTCTTTTTTTGTTCATTTCCACCAAAGAATATTATTATGCTCGAAACAATTCTAGAATTCATCAGAGCTGATAAAGATATCTTAAATCTCTTTGATCACCACAGGAATGTTATAAGAGAATTTATCTCCAGCACTAGGATACATAGAAAACAGCCTACATGAATAGCTGCTTGACAGATAATTCGAAGTACAAAATTCTTCATTAAAGTTTTTCAGCATATAAGAATCTCAAATTGGGGCTGAAGAGATAGCTCAAAGTTAAGAACACTCACTGTCTTTGCAGAGGAAAGGAATTTGGTTCCTAGTACCCACATGGTGGCTTTGAACCATCTGTAACTCCAGTTCCAGGGCATCTGACACCTTTGGCCTGTGTGGGCACCCAGACTCATGTGCACAAACTCACACAGAGACAAATACACATAATTTAAAAATAAAATAAATCTTTAAAAGTTTAAAGTTAGAATCTCAATCTCCTCCTTCCCTCTGTCCCTCTCTTCTATCCTCCTTTCCCCAGCCTCCCAACTGCTAGTAGAAAATTTTGCATGACCATCCTAGTTAGGGTATCTATTGCTGTGGTAAACAGCATGACCATAAACGACAGGGTTGGGGGAGGGAGGAAAGGATTTTGTTTCATCTTACAGCTTGTCCATCATTCAGAGAAACCAGGACAGGAACTGGAAGTGGGAACCGAAGCAGAAGCCATGAAGGAGTGCTGCTTATTGGTTTGCAACTCCTAGCTTGCTCAGTTTGTTTTCTTATTCAACCATGCACCACCTCCCACATCCAGCATTAATTAAGAAAATGCTCTACAGACTTGTGTACAGGCCAAGCTTTTGGAGGCATTTCTCAATTAAGATCCCCTCTTCTCAGATATGTCTAGTTCTGTGTCAAGCTGACAAAAACCGACCAGCACAGAGAATGTCAGGATAGCAGTGCAGGGAAGGAGAACTCAGGAGGTCCAGATGATTCCTTATGTTGAAGAAATGGAGCTAAGAATCTGGAGAAAAGAAGGCATCTAGAGTTCATGGATCAGAGAAAAGAAAGAACATTTAGGATCTCTGCTGAATACTCAAGCCCCCTCTCCTTGAGTATTCAGCAGAACACTGATAAACACATGCAAAAGGAAAATATGTAATTAGAGAGAAAAGCACCTGAAAGGTTCACAGGCAATGTTTCCCAGCACCGAAGAAGCAGGGTTAAGTGGATTACAAGTTCAAGGAGAAGCTAGGCTACATAGAGAGATACTGGCTCTAAAAATTAACTAATTAGTTTTTAGGAGGGCAGGGAAAAAGTTTGGAAAGTGATAGATTCATCTATTTTCATGAGCACAGAGCTGGTTTCATGGCTATATACATATGTGAAAACAAATTGTACATATATATATATATATATAATATATTTTTATCAGGTGCATATCAATAAAACTATTAAAATATAGGGGATATATGCTAGTAATATAGAGTTTCTATAGAGAATTTGTAGGGAAAAGGGCCTGGCTAAAGAAACCCACCTTGACTCTAGAGCCCAAAGTTAGGGAAGGATGGCTCAGATAAGGCCAGTGAGAGAAACACAGTTTAGCTCAGATCAGAGCCATCTCTGGCCCTGTCCAACTGACTTGTGAAACCACCCAATCATAGAGCAGGAGAGTAGAACCCTGGGCCTGAGTTTGACTCCACCCCCTAGACTTCCTGTGAAAACTGCCCTGCCTAGTCAGTTAGAAAGGAACGCTGTTCTCTCCATCCTGGCAGAGGCAGCTACTCTCCTGGACTACTCCTTCCCAAATAAAACTCTTCCTCAAAAGAGTTTTTGGGTGTGAAGATCTTCACTCACTGGCGCAGAGAAGATCCTTGCTGAGATGTCCCCGAGTAGACAAAACAATAGAGAGAGCTGAAAGAGCAGGGCAAAATCGCCCTCCAGGACTGAACTGTCTCCTTGCAGTTTCAGCCATCAATTTACTATCATTTTGGTGCTCCAATCCAGGAAACCAAACCCACAGAGTTGCAAAACGTGCAATTTACTAAAAGAATTCTTTTCTGTGTTACTTGGAATTAATCGTTTATGGTAAATAGTTCTCATAGACAGACATCTATTCATTGATTGTAGAAGAATTTGATTCACTAGTTGAACTCAATCCTCGGGGGAGTCTTTGCCCTGGAGGAGATGGGATTGGGGGGATGAGCTGGGGGGGAGGCGGGGGTGGGGGGGAGAACAAGGGAATCCATGGCTGATATGTAAAATTAAATTTAATAAATAAATTTTAAAAATGAAAAAAAAGAATTTGATTCAAATGCAAAGGACTAAAATTCTTTAAAAGACCAAACCATGAACAAAAACAATAATTAAAAGTTACAAAGTAAACCATGGGCAAGGTCTTACTTCATTCAGGAACTGGGTTGGGTAGCTTATACATAGCTGTTATTTTCTTCTCTGGGAAATTTAAAGCACTGGTCAATTTTCTTCCTGATAAGGATCCCTTTCCTCACCCATTGCTGTGTCTTCATAAGGTAAAAGGGGCTAGCTGGCTCTCTAGGACATCAATCCTAATCATGATTTATATATTTCTCAAAGGCTTCATATCCTACCATTATCTCCTTGGGTGTTAGAATTTCAACAGAGAAATTGTTGAGAAGTAAACGCTGAATTCATTGCAGGTAATTAGACAAGAATAATCTAGAAGGAAGATGGATGGTGGGCTGTTCCAGAGAGAAGCCTGGGGTAGAGGACACTCTCCTTCCACAAGCTCCTCTCAGTCTGTGGGAATGGAAGTAAGCCCCAAATCTGACTGCTGTGGGACGGTCTATATGTCAAATTGCTCTGATTGGTCAATAAATAAAACACTGATTGGCCAGAGGCCAGGCAGGAAGTAGGTGGGACAAGGAGAGAGGAGAATTCTGGGAAACAGAAGGCTGAGGCAGAGACACTGCAGCCGCCGCCATGACCAGCAGCATGTGAAGATGCCATAAGCCACCAGCCACGTGGCAAGGTATAGATTTATGGAAATGGATTAATTTAAGCTATAAGAACAGTTAGCAAGAAGCCTGCCACGGCCATACAGTTTGTATGCAATATAAGTCTCTGTGTTTACTTGGTTGGGTCTGAGAGGCTGTGGGACTGGCGGGTGACAAAGATTTGTCCTGACTGTGGGCAAGGCTGGAAAACTCTTGCAACATCTGACTCTAGCTGCTTCATCTCTGAAAGGAAGATCTCAGTGTTTTTCACATATTTTTCCCTTTCACTTGAAATGGTTAGGACAATTTTACAGACAAGCTGACAAAAAAAACTTGGCTATTTCCCCCAAATTATGAATAGGACTGAGAAAAATGAGAAATCAAAAATGGCATGAACATCCAGTGGAATAGGGTGGGTGATGTATTTGACCTCATCTCAAACTGCCTGACCTTGAAATCAGCAAACAGTATTCACCAGAGTGAAGGGGGTCCATGAGCACATCTGACACAAAGGCTGCATCAGAATTAGCAGTGAATGCGCTGACACATGATTTTGTCAGCCAAGGCGGGGCCATAAAGCAACACTGGAACAAGCAGAACAGAGCAGGAGCCACTGTATATTTCCCTGCATCAACATCTTCCAGTCAGTTCAAGCTCCAAAGTGAGGCCAAGGGATGTGTGGGGTTTTATAGTGCTGAGCAAACACTTTGCTTCTTTTTCATTGTTTTGTATGGTGTTTGGTCATTTAAAAATATTGATATTTCATTTTTTCAAAAAAACATAGCATAAAGATTGGTGAGATGGCTCAATACTTAATGTTTAAGTGTAAAGACCTGAGTTCAAATCCCCAGCACCCATATAAAAAGTAGGTCAGACCATGTATGTAATCCCAGTGCTATGAGAGTAATAAGAAAAAACTTATTAGAGGACTACAATTAGATCAGATGTAAGTTGGGGAAAAATCCTACATTCTATTCAAGTCTTGTAGTCCATAGTTATAGTGAAGTACAGGGCCAGCATGACATATAACCAAAATTATATATATGAGAGGTGTACAAGAGGCAGGCAAGGCTGCTGGGATCTTGCTGGTAGGAGGCTGTAGTAGATTATTAAAGAAGTTCTTCCATGGATCATGCCTTCCTGTGTCCACATTCCCTTGCAAGATGGTTCTGCTGCTTCTTGAATTCATAGCCAGATTTTCTTACCCATTCTCTTGAACATGGGAAGATTTTGTGACTTATTTTGATCAATAAAATTATCAAATTTCCATTACATGAATGGAGTTTGTTCAATATACTGAGTATTTCCTGAAAGTAGGTCTTCTGGATCCAGAGAAAGATTTGCTCAATGGCTAGAGGTATTGCTCAGTGATAGACTGCTTAGCAAATCTGTTCAACAGAATAAAGTTGCTTTGCCTTTGTATACTTTTAAGGTGTTACTACCCTTCACTGCCAAATATTTTTTCTCTGTCACATCCATGTGGGACCTTGTGCTTAGCCTCATTTCTGGAAGCATATGGAAGATATGGTCGACCTTCTCTGTATTCTGTCATGCATCCTGTATGTGAGTAGATATTTCAAGATGACTGTGAAGCCATGTGAAGGTAGTAGAGGCTCACAATGAAAGAAACTTGGCCCCTGACTTACTAACTAGAGCTGAGTGTCCCCAGCAAAATAGCATTACAAGTGTCTTAGTTAGGGTTTCTATTACTGTGAAGAGACACCATGACCATGGCAACTCTTATAAAGGAAAATATTTAATTGGGGTGGTTTACTTACAGATCAGAGGTTTAGTCTATTATTATCATGGTGGGAAGCAAGGCAACCTGCTGGCAGACAGGTGCTAGAACTGCGAGTCCTCATATCTTAACTCACAAGCAACAGGAAGTAGTCTGAGACACTGCATGTGCCTTGAGCATATATGAGACCTCAAAGCATTCCTCCACAGTGACATACTTCCTCCAACAAGACCACACCTACTCCAACAAGGCTACAACTCTTAACAGTGCCACTCCCTTTGGGGGCCATTTTCTTTCAAACCACCTCCCATTCCCTGGCCTCTTCATCAGCTTTCTGTTTTCCATGGTTTCCTTCACTGCCTAAGCTTGGCTGTTTTGGAACTTGTTCTGTAGACCAGTCTGACCTCAAACTCAGAGTCTACCAGCTTTTGCCTTCTGAGTGCTGGGATTAAAGGCATGCACCACCAGACCCAGCTCTGATCTTTTCTTTAATTGCTTATCACAAGTTGGAAATTTAGCTGGGTGGAATCTTGCCCTGAGGTCACCACTCTCCTTAAACTCAGGACTTAGCTCCATTCCTCTTCCTGGTGCTCCTTTTCTCCTCAAATTTTATATTTTGTAATTTATCCTGCTCAGCTTGCTCCTTTTCATTATAAATCTTCATTAAAGTTATCACTAATAAATTCATGACAATCTGTACTAGGCTGTTTTGAGATTTCCTCTTGCAATGGAATTCATCCAAAACTCTTGACTTTAGCCTCAGGCAGACTCTTTGGACAAAGACAAAAGGCAGCTATATTCTTCACCAAAATATCACAAGACCAATCTCTAGGCCACATATTAATATTCTTCTCTGAAACATCTTGAGCCAGGCTTCCACAATTCAACAAATCACACTCAGCACCACTGTCTTCCATGTTCCTACCACTATGACACATTAAACAGCACTTAAAGCATGCAACTGCTTTTCTGATTCACAGTCCCAAGATCCATATTCCTTCAAACAAAAGCATGGTCAGGCCTATCACAGCAATACCCCAGTTCCTCCTACCAACCTCTGTCTTAGTTAGGGTTTCTATTGCTGTGAAGAGACACTATGACCATGGCAACTCTTATAAAGGAAAGCATTTAATTGTGATGTCTTGCTTACAGCACAGAGGTTTAGTCTATTGTCATCACTGCAGAAAATAAGACAGCATGCAGGCAGACATGAGAAGGAGCAGAGAAGGAGCTGAGAGTTTTTACATCTTAACTCACAGGCAACAGGAAGTGGTCTGAAACACTGGGTGTGGCTTGAGTGTATTTGAGACTTCAAAGCCCACCTCTACAATGATGCATTTCCTCCAACAAGACCACACCTATTCCAACAAGGCCATACCTACTCCAATAAGGCCATGCCTCCTAATAATGTCACTTCCTTTGGGGACCATTTTCTAACCATCACATACTGTTATATCAGAAGGAAATGAAAATTTAATGTATCAAAGCACTGAGGCCCTGGGATTGTTTGTAATAGCATCTTATAAACAGCTACATTCAGGTCAGTATTTGCATCTGGATCTCTACATCTCTGCACAAAACAAAACACAAAGCTTTAACTTTGAGTGTTCGCTGGTTCCCATGGTATAAATAATCCAACATTATAGCTGATTTCAAACTACCAAAGTGATATCACTGAACTCGGAGTTAGAAAGAACTGCTAACTGTTCATTCTTTGTGAGCCTATATAAACTTAGCACAGTACTGCATAATGTGCCCTGACTAATTTTCTGAGTTCAATTAATTGTTAGCTTTGTAATTGAGAAATTGCCTAGATCAGAATAATCTGTGAGAATAACTGATAGAGGAAGGCCCAGCCCAATGAGGGCAGTACTATCCCCTGGCAGGTGGCCCTGAGCTATATAAGAAACATAATTGAGCATAAACCTGTCAGTGAGCCAGGAAGAAGCATTTCCTCATGGTTTCTGTTTCAAGTTCCTGCTACAATTCTTGTCCTCACTTCTTCAATGATGGACTGTAACGTAGAAACTAGAACACTAATTTACTCTGTCATCTTCAACAATAACGAGAGTTTATAAAAATCCTACAATCTATCACAAAGATCCCTAGATTAGGTAAAGCCTAGGTCACCCAACCATCCCTCCTATACTTGCTAACTACATTGGACTGCGACTTAAGTGTGTAGTTACTGAGTTCTGAGAATTGTTTGTTAAAGGAAATTTAGTTTCTCCTTAGCACTTGGTACTGAACTCTGCACATTATGGAATTCAATTATCAATGCTTGCTCCTTACAAAATTTGGGTAGCATTTAATCCTCATGTCTACTTTTTAGTGTTACTGTAAGACTGCAGACCAAAAATGTTCAGAATCTAAATAGTCTAACTCTCCTTGTCTGTAAATTGTATATAGTCACTCATCAGTATGGGGACAGAAGTGAAATGGATTTAGGAATCAGTAGGTATTTATGTTCCTTCCATTAAATGGTGTGATAATTTCATAGAAACTACACATATCCTCCTGCATATTTTAAATTATCTTTACATTATTTTTAATACCTAAAGTAATGAAAATACTCTGTAAATAGGTGCTGTAGTACATTGTTTCAGGAAAGATAAGAAAAAAATTATGTGTATGTTCAGATGCCACTTACTCCCAAATATTTTCAGTGTGTGGCTCACATATAATACTATCATTAAAGACAAAGTATTGAGGCTGGAGAAATAACTCAGTGGTTAAAAGTACATACTGCTCTTGCAGAGAACTCAGGTTGGGTTCCCAGCACCTACTTCAGATGGCTTACAACCACCTATAACTCCACCTCTAGGGGACCCAATGCCCACTTCTGGCTCCTATGAGCACCTGCACTCACATGCACGCACACACACACACACACACACACACACACACACACGCTTACATATGATTAAAAATAAATTAAAGATAATAATTTTTAAAAGAAAGAAAAATGTTAACTTGGTAACAGCCAGCCATTAAATGAGAAAAAAAAAGCATAGAAGGAGCTCCCCTTATTATTTAATATGAAAGCATAAACAGACTAGATTCCTTACTTCCATCAAGCTAATTATAATCAGAAGGAAAAAAAACACTTTTCAACAGGAGTAAATACCTCAAGAATTTATAGTACTGATGATGATTTTACTTCGATTCAAATGCTAAACATGTAGAACATATAACTTGATAAACAGAAATTTCAGGGCAAGGAACAAAATTAGGACATGTGAGCCCAGCTTTCCCTGACTTGTAGGAAAATCCTCTTTGATGACAGTTTTCATCATGGCTGTGGTTCACCCATCTCAGTTGCACTGAAAATTGCTAGGTTTAAATTTTCTGTTTAAAGGGCTTCCCAGGGAGATGGCTAAGCAGTTAAAAGGCATTTTCTGCTCTTTCAGAGGATCTGAATTCAGGTTCACAGCATTCACATGACAGGCCACTACTACCTGTAACTCCACTTCCAGGAGATCTTACACCCTCTTCTGGCCTCTTCAAGCACCAGGCATTCATATGGTAGATATGTATACAAGCAGATACTCACACATACATATAATATAAAAATAAAAAATTCCTGAAAGGGGAGTTATTTAAATCATCATTGATTCATCATTGTTTTTAAAACCTGAAGACTATTTAAACTAATCCTCTTGATTAGACTTACTATACTCTTTTACTTTATGAACAAATGTGAATTAGTAAGGCATGTATACTTAGACAACATATTTTCATTTTGCCCTTTTTCAAATTCATGTTGATGCTAAAAAGTCTTTGCTAAGCCAGGCATGGTGGCTCATGCCTTTAATCCCAACACTTGGAAGGAAGATGCAGATGGATCTCTATGAGTCTGAGGACAGCCTGGTCTACATAATGAGTTCCAGGATAGCCGTGGCTATGCAGAGAGACCCTGTCTCAAAATAAATAAATATAAAAAATAATAAAAATTATTGAGAATAGAATGCAGCTATCATTATGTATGCAACACCAATCATTATAGCACATGTACCACAGGAAAGTTTTGAGCACCTTGTAGAATTCTTTGAAGTTTCTATAACTAACAAATCCACACTAAACATATCCCCATTTTGCAATGTTATATAAAATCAAAACATACTCCTTGAACAAAAACCATTTGTCAGCTTGTGAATTCAAATGCAAAGGTATAAACTACTTGTTTCTGTACCACTTACATGGATCAATAATTGCATAAAAGAGTATGATGTGACTCAAAGGAAATGGCTTCAAAGCACTCTTTGTCTTATTCTAGACTGAAGTCACACATTCAGGACATTGGAAATCTAATTCTACATTATCTTATTTTTTAATTTTTATTCTTAGGCCATTTCATAATTCATATAGCATATCCTGATCACATTCAACAAAAATCTCCCCTTCCACTTCTCCCAGACAACTGCTTCAACATTCTGGAATGTTGGTTGGCTTGATCTTGTGCAGCTGTGGTGCAGGTAATATAGCTGCTCTGAGTTCCTGAGTGCAATAGCTATGTCATGTCCAGAAGCTAGCATTTCACAGCATTCATTCTCATTTTTTGCTTATATGTTCTGTTTGTCCTCTCTTCAGTGATTTTCTCTGAAGCTTGTATGGTTGATATAAACATCCTATTTAGGGCTGATCACTCAACAATCACTTATTCTCAGCATTTTGACCAGTTATGAATTTCTGCATTGAACACTGTCCACTGCAAAAAGCAGTTGAGAGCAGCAGTAATCTATATGTATAAACAAACAGTTAGAGGGTAGTTTGGCTACATGTCCATTTAGCAAGACAACAGAAGTAGTTTTTCTCCTAGGGCCTATGATCTCCCTAGCCACAATTTGACTAGGTTTATAACACCAGGCATGAATTCTTTAGTGCAAGCCTCAAGTCCAATCAGAAAGTGGTTAGTTACCTCCATAACAGTCATATCTCTCGTGTACTAGTAGGCATATCTTGCCTGGAAAGGCATTATCATAGAGTCCCAGTTAGATTTTTTTTTTGGCATCTAGAAAGAGCAACCTCAGTTGAGAAAATGCCTCCATCAAATTGCCTGTAGGCAAGTCTATAGGGTAGTTTCTTGATGGATGATTGATGTGAAAGTTCAGCCCCAAGTTCACTGGGGGAAATACCATCCTTTGGCAGGTGGTTCTAGGTGGTATAAGAAAGCAGGCTGTGCAAGCCATGGAGAGCAAGTTAGTAAGCAGCACTCTTCCATGGTCTCTGCTTTAGGTCTCTGCCTCTAGGTTTCTGTCCTGACTTCCCTTCATGAAGGACTATAAGCTGTAAAATGAAATAAATGATTTATTCCCTGGATTCCTTGTGGTCATGGTGTTTATCACAGTTATAAAAACCTAACTAAGACATACAGTATTTAGGGTATCCATAGATGACTTTCCTTTCCTGGTGGGTTTCATAGAACCTGCAGACACAGTGAAAGCTAACTAGTAGAAAAAAAGTTTCCATGTCAGTTTTAGCTTGATTTTGCTATGTCCTATAACCAAAGTATGTTGTGTCTGGAGCAATAGAAATGTACCATAGCCGTGATGGGAACCAAGAGCAATGGCAATAGCCTGTGTTATTTAAGGGGCCTGTGGGTCCTCCATGACCAATAACTTATGGGGAGGTATCCCATATCTGGCATTAGATTTAATAGCCCATGTGTTCTGGAAGGAAGCACTGTTCACCCATTCAGGTTACCCTCATTTAAGCTCCTTCTTTAATTAAAATAATTAGCTTAAAAAGCAATGGGTTTTGTTCTGGGCATGGTGGCACACACCTTTAATCCCAGGACTCAGGAGGCAGAAGTAGGTTGACCTCTGTGAATTTGAGGCCAGCTCAGTCTACATAGTAAGTTCTAGGTCAGTCAGGGATGTGTATAGAAACCTTGTCTCAAAAAGCAAAAGACAAAAACAACAAAAAAGCAGTGGGTTTCCATAAAGCTTCTTTATACGTCCTCAGTTTTGGTTAACCAATCTCCCTTCCTCTCCCATCTCTCTGCTCCTATCTCTGTTTAAACCTTTAACCTCCAGCATTCCCTCCCCCCACCTTCACATCACATTTTATGTCATCTTTTTGACTAAACATAGTATTAGAGCTACCCCAGAAAAGGATATTATATCAATGCCCATGAGCAGACTAACAAGGAAATAGTCTTCACAATACACTGATAGAATATCCAAGGATATCCAATATTCCTAACACATGCTTGGATTTATCTTTTACATGTGCATCAGATGCTGAAGTTTAGGTCATGAATCACTTGGCCATCAATCTTCTAATTTGCCTCTAATGTTACAGGATATTGCTAAACACTTTCCTCAATTGCATAGATGTTTTCTTGTTTTGTTTTTGTTTTTGAGATAAGATCTGTGAATGGTTATCTTTAACTGATTACATTCCTATAATGTTCTTTGAATGTTAACTGAATGTTAGCTGAAACAATCTAGAATCACCTGAGAATACAGTCTCAATGAAAGATTATCTATATTGGATTGGCCTGTGGGCAAGCCTGTGAGAGATTTTTCTTAATTCGTGGAGATGGGTAGACATAGACCACTGTGGGCAGCATCATACTTTAGGTAAGTGGCTCTAAACTGTATATGAGTGGAGAAATAGAACAGAGCACAGGCAAGCAAGTGAACATAAATGCATTAGTTTCTCTCTGCTCTTAACTGTGAGTGTGATATTTTAAGTTCCTGCAGCCTTGTTATCTTTGCTATCATTGACTGTAATCTGAAACTATCAGTTAAACGACTACCTCACAAAAAGTTACCTTTTTTCAAGGTATTTTCTAACAGTAACCAAAATAAAACTAGGGCACAGTTTCATTATGTACTCCAGTCTGGCACTGACCTTATGATCCTCCCACTTCAGCCCAGAACTCTGAGACATTGGCTCTGTGCTACACACATATTTGTGTAAAAGTTTTCTCGGTGGTATTGTGGTATAGTTAAACAACTAATCCCTCATATTAAAAATAACAAAAATAGAACCAAAGGATGTATTATCTGTATCATTTCAAGAGGTGAAGCAGTGCCAGGGCAGTGGGTAGAAAAGGCAGTCTCCTTGTTACCTAACAAAGAGTTCAATCTGCTCTCTCTCTGTCCCTCTGTCTGTCTCTCTGTCTGCGTATGTGTATGTACATGTCAGTGTGCACACACAATAGTAGATACACATATATATTGCTTCTTCCTGCAATTGCACTGTCATTAGCAACTGTCCTATGTAACATTATGTGGATATTATGAATGAGGTCTAACATTGAGCAAATGATTAAACTGGGGGGAGAGAAGAACATCAGGAATAACAGAGGGAATAAATATATCAGAAAACACGTGAGCTCCAGATATGGTGGCTCACACACCCAGCACTTGGGAAGAGGAGGCCAAAGGATTGTTCAAATTCAAGGCCAACCTGCCTAAATGCAAAGTGAGAACCTGTCTCAAAAAAAGAAGAAAGAAAAAAGAAAAGGAAAACACATGAATATTATAATGAGTGTAAGTTAAAGCAAAGCCTCTGTTTTGGATAATGATGACCAACTGAACATACATATTTGTGTCTTCCAAGAGAGTCACAAGAACAAAAGAAGAGAAGACAACAGTAATAAATTTATGGAAGCTGGAAAACAAATGGATAGATGGTAGCTGACTTAATAGACCCAACTCAGTTGGATTCTAAGCCATCATAATGACAGCAAAAAAAAAAAAAGTCTATCTGCACCACATAACTTCCTTAAGGACTTAAGAATTGGCATCAGCTGTAGAAATGGTGATTAAAGTAAGGCTAAAAATGAAGTTTTTACTGAAAATCCTTCAAAAAAGCTGGGTTCAAAATATCATCATTCTAAATTGTCAAGAGAAGAATCCTCCATCATCCTATCAAAACCTGAAGGCTTATTGAGTATAGCAAAGAAGGGCAATGAGCCTCTAAACTGGGGGGTCAAGCACAGCTGATGGCAGAGATGTGTAGTGAGCAGGAAAAGGAAGGAAATTGTGAATTGTGCATATTAACTGTTGACACAGTCATTTTTCTTTTCCCATTTGTCTTCCCAAATGCTTACAAAGGAATATAAAGTTTTGCTCTGGGGAATCTAATCAACCCAATGGAGAGAAAGATATTATTAGCATCTGAGATTTCCTAGGAAATCAATCAGACAGATCACTTTCTAATGCCTCCCATAGTAAAAAAAAAAATAAAAAATACAAAACTCTAGTCATATACACCAACCTGTATAATGAAGTTAAGTGAGAGGTCATCCAATATGAGACATATGAAACAAAGTGAACAAAACAAGCAAACAGGAAAAAAGCAAAAAAAAATGACTTATTAAAAAGAATACTGCAAAACAAAGGTTTACCCATGTCTTCAGAGAGAAAAAATATCATATCCATGAGACAAGAACAAAACGGTAGTAAGAAGATTGAGAATACACTAGGAAGATATTGAATTAAAGCTCTTGATATTTAAGCAAGCACAAAGACAGGAGTTCAGGTCCCTATAACCCATATAAATGCTGAGTGAGTGTGGCAACTCAGCCACAATTGCACCCAAGTGGAGACAGGGGATTCCCAGAAGAAACTGGCTAGCAAGACTAGCTATATGGGCAAGCTCTGGGTTTGATTGACAAACCCCACTTCAGTGAATAAGGAGAAAGAGCAACTGAGGATGATTTCTGAAATCAGCTCTGGCCTACACATGTAAAAGTGCAGACATGCACATGTGAACATGCACACACACACACACACACACACACACACACACACACACACACACACACCAACAACACCAATACCACCATACACACAAAAAGATGGAAACAAAAGTAAAAATTACTGGACTTTGAGAAAATACAAAATGGAACGAAAAGCATTAAGGATTGAAATACAGGGAAGGAAGAGGATTGATTCAGATGATCCAGATTAGAACAACTTGTGTTAATTTTGTGTAAGGAAACTAAATTATCTTAAATCCCTTGTCGTTCCTTTGAAAAACAGTCGTCTATTTTCTTATTTATAGTTTGGTTACATAACATTATAGGAGTATATACAGTTCAAAAGGCAAATAAGACTTAACAGAAGAGCAACAGCTGTCCCTCTGTCCTGTTTCTGTATTCTCCAAACCTAGTCGGGGAAAACAAAAGAATAAGGCATTATAAACACCACTAATAAAACAATTCCAGAACCCTTTCCCAAATGGAAAACTGGAGTCTCCTGTTTGCAAAAGTTTATCTCAAAGGAGCAAAACAGATCCACATCAAGGCGGTTTTCAATCACATAGCACAAAGAAAAGTTCTTCTCAGAGGAAGAACTGGAAAAGCATCATAAAGAACAAAGAGCCCTTATGTTAAAGAATCACAGACCGTTGTGATATTCTAATTTTCCTCACTAATATTTCCAAAACAGTACTCAACACCAGAAAAACTTGAGAGAGGGAACTAGAGAGATGGCCCAGTGGTTAAGAGTGCTTGGTGCTCTTTCAGAGAGTCAAGATGTGAATATCTGTACCCATATCAAGAGATTCATGACTCTAGTTCCAGGAAATGTGACACACTCAGGACTCTGTGAGAACCTGAACACATGTGGACATACATGCACATATACACACATACATAAATAATATCATCTTTCCAACAATTGATTCCCAACCTAGACTTTACATGCAGTGAAAATATGTATTAATTATGAGAACAAAGTAAAGATGATGACAGTCTTGAAATTTTTGCTTTCTTCATTCTCTTTCTCTGGAAATGACTGGGTTGTGTGTTCACAAGAAAAAGTAAATCAAACTAAAAGAAGACACAGGACAATAGGAGAATCAGGAAGAAGGCAAAAGTTGGAGTGATGGAAAATAGAATAGGGGTGCAGCATTTTTAGGCATATAGAAAACAAAAATGAAATGAACAAAAGAAAAAAGAAAGATGTTTATTCCCAATAATGAAAGACAAAAAGGTCAAGTGAGCAAAGGGGAGAAAGGGGTGGCTACCTAATATCTGCAGATTCGATTTAATCTCAGTCAAAATCCCACCAGATTGTCTTGTAGAAATGAAAACTTGATTCTAAAATAAACACAAAAATGTGAAGGATCTAATGTAACCAAATAAAGTCTGTGGTGGATACCTCAGTCAGTAAAATGTTTGCCTTACATAAACAAAAGTTGAGCCACCAGAATCCATTGGGGGGTAAGCCTGGCATGGTGGCACACACTTATAATTCCAGCTCTGGAAAAGCAGAGACAGGCAGATCCCTGGGGCTCACTGGCCAGCCAGCAAGTCAATGAGTGATCCTGTTTCAGAAACAAGGTGGTCGGCACCTGAGAAACTACATTGGAGGTTGTACTCTGGCATCTATACTCATTTGCTTTGACAGTATATATACACACATAAATGTACACATACATAACGTACAAAAATAATAATAAAGTAACCAAATAAGATTCTCCTAGCTTGCTGCACATCAGCGCAGCAGGTGCTTTGTTTTGTCACAGTACCTTCCTGTGCTCAGCATATATCCTTAGAGAACATCCATCTCCATTCCAGCCAGGGGACCCTCCACGGGCCCAGCAGGACAAGAGTGCTTCTAAACTCAGTGTTTATACTGAAACAATTCACAAAATTCAAGATGAAGCATAAAAGCAGACAACATCAATCAGCAAGAAGGAGCTGGTCCATATCTGGGGAATGGGATGGCATTTCCTTGTTATGTTTCTTCTGAGAAACTAATCAAACTGAGGATGAAATGGAATACAACAATGTTATTAGTCAATCAAAGAGGGTCTAAAAAGAATTAAGGAGACCTCAAACAAGAATTCCAAGGAGTTCCAAGTGCAAGTGTGATGTCACAGGTTCCAGAGAGGTTTGTCATGGCAGGAAGTGCCAGGCTATTCTGTTTCAAGACCAGCAGGCTCAGTCAACTACATCCAAACCTTGGCACTACAGCTACCAGCTACCTCATGTCCTTGTGTTAGGTGAAACCTCACAAGATTTCTGAATTTAAAAGATCGCTGACTCATCAAAATGAAGACATCCATGCAGCTGTCAAGCTAAAGAAAGTTCATTTCATGAAATGGTTAGTCAGCAATCCTATCACTTGAACAGTATCACCACAGCCAAGCTCCTGTCCATCTTCTCCAGATGTTACCTGACGACAGAGACAATCTTCCCTCTGTTCGAGGCTTTTTGTCACTTATCCAGGGTTCCACTCACGGAGCTTACCACCGGATCATGGGTGTGCTAGATCAAAATTGCAGACCTGCAATGGGTGCCATGTCTCTTCCTCAACATGACACCATAAGACACAGCACTTCCAGTTTTGACACAGCAATGGAGGCAAGTTTGGAAGAGATGACTGCCATGGATGCAGCTTCATTGAGACGACAAATAATCAAGCTGAATAGACGTTTGCAACATCTAGAAGAGGAGAACAAGGAAAGAGCCAAAAGGGAAATGTTCATGTACTCAGTTACTGTAGCCCTCTGGCTGCTAAACACCTGGCTTTGGTTGCGCCGCTAGCTCTCAAAAGTAATGTATTGACATCTAGGAATACAGAGCTTGCAAACTTCTTTCTTGTTTTTGCCTTTGCTTTTTAATGCCATTTCTACAGTCCATGCATCCTGCTAATGTATTTTTTTCCAGGAAGTGGGAAAGGAATGGGCAATGGAGGTATAGTCTGTCTCTTAGCTCTATTTACTTTTGACTAGTTCTGTATTGATGCTAAGGAGGTCTCTTAGTTCTTCTATTGAGGGCAAAAATTTAGTCATGAGGCATACAGTTTAAGTGGTTTATTTAGCAAATTTAAAGTAATCAAATACTCTAAAGAGTATATAGAGAGTGGACTTTCTCAGTGTTTATAAATATTTATGAGGCTGGTGGCATATTTGCAGACTAAGTAAGGAAACCCATTTCCCTTCCAAATCATGATGGGCCAGATTTCCATTTATGGTAGTTTTTCTCATATCTCTCCAAAATGCAGGTGTCAAAACTACAATGCAAATGATAGTATAATGACATCAGGGCTTTCGAGGATGCATATCCTACATTAGTGCACATGTGTGAGAGAATGCTTTGTTGCATTACTTTCTGGAGTGAGAACAACCTAACTGCAGCTTCAAGGATGCTTAATCACAAAAGGTTATCCTGATCATCAGGAGACACAGCTCCCAAGATATAACTGGAGTTTTCCTCAGTTGCCCCATATCTAACTTCTGGCCTATCTCATATCAGAAATACCAATTGCAAGAACTCCTCTTGTGGGTTTTGTAAATGAGATCTAGTCTTTTTAAAATAACTTGTTTTTGTTTTGCTTTGGTTTTCCTCATCAGTCTATACAACTAATTCTCTGAATGGGACAGAAAGTACAGAGACAACAGAATTCAGAAAAGCATCTGTAAAAGAGAAACAATAGTCTGACCTGTTTCTCAAACACGTTTAGATTGAATGGTTTTCTTATTAGGTATTCTTGCATCCACTTTTCAATATTAGCACTTTTGAAATTCCAATTTGTTTTCATGTTTGTTTTTGAGATTTTATTTTATGTGTATGGGTGTTTTGTCAGCATGTATGTCTATGTGCCCCATGCATGCAGTGACCCATAGAAACTAAAAGAGGGTGCTAGAGTCCCTGGGAGTGGAGTTACAGACAGTTGTGAGCTTCCATGTAGGTGCTAGGGACTAAACCCAGGTCCTCTGGAACAGCAGCCAGTGCTCTAAACCACTGAGCCATTGCTCCAGCCCTTGTCAGGTTTAAGAAAATTTAGTCACTCAATACCTCATGATCACCTTGATTGAGCACCTGTGTGAATGAACTTAAAATAATTATTAATATTTCAGCAGTTTATCTAATAGGTGCACAAGATTTGCATTCTTATTACCACCTTAATATTGCAGATGTTTCCTATCAATACATTTTTACTAATTATTAATTTAAATAGTACAAAATAAGGTACAAATGTAGTACATATAATAAACTGTGAACAAATATATAATGTAAATTTTATATTATTTATTAAATATGAATATAATTTTTTATTAACAAATAAATGAAATAAAACAAATAGATTTTGAAAGAGAAAAATAAGGTTTATGGATTTAAACTATCAATTTAAACTATTAAGATGTATGAGTAGTCAGTACTCAAGAATATAAGACATTGGCTTTAATATAGCCATGTCATCCATAACACATAAGAGAAGGCATAGAAATAGACCTGTAGTTAACTGACATTTTGTAAAAGAAGGCAAGGGTGATAGAGAGACAGCTCAGTCAGTAAAGTGCTTGTTTGGAAGCATGAGGACTTGAGTTTGATGCACAGAACTCACATTTTAAAAGAAGGTGGGATACAATGGGGAAGTAGACAGGTGGATCCCTGGGGCTCACTGGCCAACCAGATAGCTTACTTGGCAGGTTCTAGTTCAATGAGAGGCCCCGATCTTAAGAATTTTTTAATTTGTAAGGTCATGACCGTTAGGAATGACATACATGCATGCACATACATATACATGCATGCATGCAAACACATAAAGAGGGTAAGGATGATCTTTTCAGGAAACATTGTTCAGAGAATTTGAAAACTCGATGGAATAAAAAGAATACATGTAAAAACTCCCAAATAAATGAAAATATATTTAAAAAGAACTCCAATCCTTATTTCATACCATACACAAAAATGAGACTATTGACTGCCTAAACATGAGATCAACAAGGACAACATCAATAGACATGCCAAAGTAGACAGGAGAAAGCTCATGATGTCTCAACACTACACAAAAATCCACAGGCAAATAAGAAATGCTGAGAGTGAGACAAGTAGCATTTTCCAGGGAAAAGCACATCCATTGGTTATTCAATACCAAATTGTCAGCCCTGAAAAAATACAAACAATTAACATTATATAGACTGAGCAGGTTATATTTAGGAATATATATATTCTTAAATATATAATACATATTCATATATAATACATATTCATATATAGTACATATTCATATGTAATACATATTCATATATATACATAATATACATTGTCTTAGGGTTTATATTGCTTGAAGAGATGCCATGACCATGGCAACTCTTGTAACAGAAAGCATTTAATTGAGGCTTGCTTACAATTTCAGAGGTTTGGTTCATTATCATCATAGCAGGAATCATGACAGTGTATGGGCAGACATGAGGCTGGAGAAGAAGCTGAGAGTTCTACATCTAGATCTGTGGGCAGCAGGAATCTGGGCTTGGTGTGGGGTTTTGAAACCTCAGAGCCTACCTCCAGTGACAACTTCCTCCAATAAGGCCACATCTCCTAATCCTTTCAAATAGTGTCAATTCTCTGGTGACCAAGCATTCAAATCTGTTAGCTTACAGGCACCATGTTTATTCAAACTGCCACATACATATACACATATACATGCACTAACAATGAAAGAAGAGGTCTGTTAACAAAGGAGAGCAAGGAAGGGTATATTGGAGGGTTTGGAGGGAAGAAAGGGAAGAGAAAAACATAACTATATTATAATCTGAAAAAATCTTGATATAAAAACTTTGAAATATTTTGTAAGGAAACACAAGAAGTTATTTCATTAATACATCATGAAAATGTTATAATCTTAAAAGAGAAGAAGACTTATAAAGAAAATGTGGTGTGTGTATACTATGGAATACTATTCAAACTTTAAAAGGAGCTGATGCTTTTAATAACAGAAATGAACCTGGAGGACATTGTACAAGTGAAATACACAGGTACAAAATATGAAACACCACATGACTTCATTCATACATGAACTATAAAACATTGAACTCATAGAAGTAGAATAAAATGATAGCTAATAGATGCCAGTGGAAGAGGCAGGTTGGGAAAAGTAGAGGTTTTGATCAAAGGATTACAAATCAATTGAACAGAATATTGGCTACAATAAAACAATATATGTATTTCAAAATAACATATATAAATAAATAAATAAATAAATAAATAAATAAATAAATAAATAAATAACAAAATAATAAAAGTGAATTTTAAATATTTTCATAATAAAAAGATAAATGTATAAAACACTTGATTTGCTAATTAGCCAGATTTAGACATTCTACATTGTACTCTACAAATATATTCAGTTATTATTTATCAACTAAAAACAAAACTTAAAAGGTACATCAAGGACCCTAAGAAAGACACAGGGATCACCCAATGACAGAGAAATAGATGAGATCTACATGAGCAAACTGGGGGTGGGAGGGTAATGGAAGGCAAGGGTTGGGGGAAAGAGAGCTTAGGGGAGAGGGAGGTCCCAGCTGGACCAGGAGCAGAGTGAGAGAACAGGGAGAAAGATAACATGATGAATGAAGACCCCAGGGAAATAGGAAGAAGCAGAGAGCTACAGAGGTCTCCTGAAATCCACAAAGATACCTCCACTGTAGACTACTGGTAATGGTCGAGAAAGTGCCTGAGCTGACCTACTCTGGTGATCAGATGGCTGAACACCCTGGCTGTCATGATAGAATTCTTATCCAGTGTCTGATGGAAGCAGATGCAGAGATCCACTGCCAAGCCCCAGGTAGAGCTCCGGAAGTCCAATCAGCGAGAGAGAGATATGAGCAAGAGATATCAAGACCAAGATTGGAAAAAGCACAGAGACAAATAGCCAAACTAGTGGAAATGCATTAACTGTGAACCAATAGTTGAGGAGCCCCCAACTGGATCAGGCCCTCTGGATAAGTGAAACAGTTAATTATCTTGAACTGTCTGGGAGGCCCCCAGGCAGTAGGACCAGGACCTGTTCTTGGTGCATGGGCAGGCTTTTTTTTTGGATCCTGGGGCCTATGCTGGGACACTTTGCTCAGCCTTGGTGTAGGGAGGAGGGTACTGGACCTGCCTCAACTGAATCTACCAAGCTGGGCTGACTCCCCAGGGGAGACCTTGCCTTGGAGGAGGTGGGAATGGGGGGTGGATTAGGCAGGAGGAATGAAGGGGTGGGAGGAGAGAGCACAGGGGATCCGTGGCTGATATATGAAATTAAGTTAATTATAAAATAAAAATATGGTGAGTGCCTGGGCTCAGCCTAGATCCCATCTTGGGCAACAGCCACTCCTGGGAAGACCTGCTCAACATGGCCCCAGGTTATCAGGCAGGATCACTTCTACCTCTACCGGGAAGGCTCCCCTTCTCCAAGACCCATGGCAGACCCTGCAATCCGCACACCCTGCCCCCACGCCCATCCGCCCTAGACCCCAGCCACTTCGGCACCCAGCTCCCATCCTGCCCCGTACTTCCCATCTGGACAAGAGCTCCCATCCTGCCCTGGACTTCCCATCTGAACAAGAGAGCTCCCATCTGGACAAGAGAAAGAGACTTCCTGAACTTGTCGGCTCTGTCTGGACCAAGTGCACTAATGAGACCAAGAATGAACCACAAGGAGATGGGCAGATGTCAAGGCAGAAGTACATACAACAAAATGAAGAGCAATACAGTATCACCAGAACATAGCCCTCCTCCAACATCTAGACCCGAACATCAAAAATTGGAAGAAGCAGAAGAAAACAGCCTTATGAATAACATCATAAAGAAGGTAGAGGCTTATATAGAGGAAAAGACAAACAAAAAATGGGAAGAAGGCTATAAAAAACTAGAGGAAAGGACAAATAAAGCAGAAGAAATCAATAAAGACCTGGAAGAAAACAATAAAGCCCTGAAAGAAAATTATGAAAAAGCTATGAAACAGATGAAGGAAACAGTCCAAAACCTGAAAAAGGAAGTAGAAAAAATGAAGAAGACAAAAACAGAGGGAACACTGGAAATAGAAAAATCTGAGTAAAGGAACGGGAACTTCAGAGGCAAGTACAACCAACAGAATGCAAGAGATGGAAGAGAGGATCTCTGGTGTTGAAGATACAGTAGAAGAAATAGATTCATCAGTCAAAGAAAACACTAAAGCCAACAAAGTCATGAACCAAAATGTCCAAGAAATTTGGGACACCATGAAAAGACCAAACCTATGAATAATAGAGATAGAGGAAGGAGAAGAATACCAACTCAAAGGCACAGAAAATATATTCAACAAGATCATAGAAGAAAACTTTCCCAACTTAAAGAAAGAAATGCCTATGAAGTAACAAGAAGCCTATAGAACACCAAACAGATGAGACACCCCAAAAAAGTCCCCTCACCACATAGTAATTAAACACCTAAATGTACAGAATAAAGAAAGACTATTAAGAGGAGCAAAGGAAAAAGGCCAAGTGACTTACAAAGGCAAACCCATCAGAATAACACCCGATTTCTCAAAAGAGACTTTGAAAGCCAGAAGGACCTAGACAGATGTAATGCAGACACTAAGAGACCATGGATGCCAGCCTAGACTAATATACCCAGAAAAACTTTCAATCTTCATAGATGGATTGAACAAGACATTCCAAGACAAAGCCAGATTTAAACAATACTTATCCACAAACCCAGCCCTACAGAAAGCACTAGAAGGAAAATTCCAACCTAAAGAAGTCAGATACACCCTCAAAAACACAGGAAATAGATAACACCACAGCAGTTAAACAACAAAGAAGAGAAGGAAACACACTACCACCACAAAAAAAAATAACAAGAATGAATAATCAGTGGTCATTAATATCCCTTAATATCAATGGAATTAATTCACCTATAAAAAGACACAGGCAAACAGAATGGATACAAAAACAGGACCCATCGTTCTGATGCATACAAGAAACACACCTCAAATTCAAAGATAGACACTACCTAAGAATAAAAGGCTGGGAAAAGACTTTCCAATCAAATGGTCTTAAGAAACAAGTGGGTGTAGCCATCCTGATATGCAGGAAAATAGACTTCAAACTAAAATCAATCAAAAGAGATCAAGAAGGGCATTATATACTCATCACAGGAAAGATCCACCAAGATGAAGTTTCAATTCTGAACATTTATGCCCCAAACACAAGGGCACCCACATATGGAAAAGAAACATTACTAAAGCTTAAAACACATATAAAACCCTACACATTAATAGTGGGAGACTTCAACACCCAACTTTCACCACTGGACAGATCTCTCAAATCGAAACTTAACAGAAAAAAAAGGACTTAACTGATGTTATGAATCAAAAGGACTTAATTGATATCTACAGAACATTCCATCCTAAAAAAAAAAAAAAAAAAAAGAATATACGTTCTTCTCAGCACCCCATGGATCCTTCTCTAAAATCGAACACATACTTGGCCATAAAGCAAATCTCAACAGATACAAAACAATTGCAATAACCTCCTGCTTTCTATCAGATCACCATGGTTTAAAGTTAGATTTCAACAACAACAAAATCTACAGAAAACCTACAATCTCAGGGAAACTGAATAATGCTCAACTGAATCACCAATGGGTTAAGGAAGAAAAAAAGAAAAAAATTAAAGACTTCTTAGAGATCAACAAAAAAGAAGACACCACATACCCAAACTTATGGAACACTATGAAAGCAGTGCTAAGAAGGAAATTCATAGCACTAAATGCCCACATAAAGAAGTTGGAGAAATCTCACACTAGTGACTTAAAAGTACATCTGAAAGCTCTAGAACAATAAGAAGCAAAGTCTCCCAGGAAGAATAGACAACAGGAAATTATCAAAGTGAGAGCTGAAATCAATAAAATAGAAACAAAGAGAACAATACAAAAAATAAGTGAAACGAGTTGGTTCTTGGAGAAAAATCAACAAGACAGACAAGTCCTTATCCAAACTAACTAAAAGATAGAGAGAGAGCATCCAAATTAACAAAATCAGAAATGAAAAGGGGGACATAACAACAGACATTGAGGAAATCCAGAGAATCATCAGGTCATAATTCAAAAACCTCTACTGCACAAAACTGGAAAATCTAAAAGAAATGAATAATTTTCTGGATGGGTAGCACATACCTAAGTTAAGTCAAGACCAGATAAACTATTTAAATAGTCCAATAACCTCAAAGGAAATAGAATCAGTCATTAAAAGTCTCCCAACCAAAAAAAAAAAAAAAAAAAAAAAAAACCCCAGGACCAGATGGTTTCAGCACAGAATTCTACCAGATCTTCAAAGAGTTAATACCAATACTCTTTAAATTGTTCCACACAATAGAAACAGAAAGAACATTACCAAACTCCTTCTATGAGGCTACAATTACCCTGATTCCTAAACCAAACAAGGATACAACAAAGAAAGAACTACAAACCGATCTCCCTCATGAACACTGATGCAAAAATACTCAATAAAATACTGGCAAAGAGGCTCCAAGAACACATCAAAACAAGTATCCACCATGAGAAAGTAGGCTTCATCCCAGGGATGGAAGGGTGGTTCAACATACAAAAGTCCATCAATGTAATACACCATATAAACAAAGTCAAAGAAAAAACCACATGATCATCTCACTAGATGCAGAAAAGGCATTTGACAAAATCCAACACCCCTTCATGATAAAGATCTTGGAGCGATGAGGAATACAGGGAACATACCTAAACATAATAAAGGCAATATATAGCAAACCAACAGCCAACATCAAATTAAATGGAGAGAAACTCGAAGAAATTCCACTAAAATCAGGAATGAGGCAAGGCTGTCCACTCTCCCCATACTTATTCAATATAGTACTTGAAGTTCTAGCCAGAGCAATAAGACAACATAAGGAGATTAAGGGGATACAAACTGGAAAGGAAGAAGTCAAGCTTTCCCTATTTGCAGATGACATGATAGTATACTTGAGTGACCCCAAAGATTCAACCAAGGAACTGATACAGCTTATAAATACCTTCAGCAACATAGCAGGATACAAGATCAATTAAAAAAATCAGTAGCCCTCCTATATACAATTAACAAAGAAACTGAGAAGGAAATCAGAGATACATTACCCTTTACAATAGCCACAAATGATATAAAATACCTTGGGGTAACACTAACCAAGCAACTGAAGGACCTGTATGACAAGAAATTTAAGTCCCTGAAAAAAGAAATTGAAGAAGATGTCAGAAAATGGAAAGATCTCCCATGCTCATGGATAGGCAGGGTTAACATAGTAAAAATGGCAGTCTTACCAAAAGCAATCTACAGATTCAATGCAATCCCCATCAAAATACCAACACAATTCTCCAAAGACCTGGAAAGAATAATACTCAACTTCATATGGAAAAACAAAAAACCCAGGATAGCCAAAAGAATCCTGTACAATAAAACAACCAGTAGCAGCATCACCATCCCTGACCTCAAGCTCAACTATAGTGCTACAGTAATAAAAACAGCTTGGTACTGGCATAAAAACCGACATGTGGACCAATGGAATCGAATTGAAGACCCTGACATTAATCCGCACACCTATGAACATATAATTTTTAAAAAGAAGCCAAAAGTGTACAATGGCAAAAAGAAAGCATCTTCAACAAATGGTGCTGGCATAACTGGATATTAACATGTAGAAGGCTGCCAATAGATCCATATCTGTCACCATGCACAAAACTTAAGTCCAAGTGGATCAAAGACCTCAACATAAATCCAGTTGCTCTGAACCTGCTAGAAGAGAAAGTAGGAAGTAGTCTTGAATGCATTGGTATAGGAGATCACTTCCTAAATATAACACCAGTAGCTCAGACACTGAGAGAAACAATCAATCAATGGGACCTCTTAAAACTGAGAAGCTTTTGTAGAGCAAAGGACATGGAGGAAGCAGTATGAAAAACAGAACAACCTGGACACTCACCTCTCAAAACAACTCCGAGATACCACCTTACGCGTGTCAAAATGGCTAAGATCAAAAGCACTGAAGACACCTTATGCTGGAGAGGATGTGGACCTAGGGGAACTCTCCTCCACCTCTGGTGGGAATGCAAGCTTGTACAACCACTTTGGAAATCAATATGGCGCTTTCTTAGAAAATTGGGATCAATCTCCCCCAAGATCCAGCTATACCACTCTTGGGCATATACCCAAGGAATGCTCAATCATACCCCAAGAGCACTTGCTCAGCTATGTTCATATCAGCATTTTTTGTAATAGCCAGAACCTGGAAACAACCCAGATGCCCTTCAACTGAAGAATGAATAAATAAATTGTGGCACATATACACAATGTAATACTACTCAGCAGAGAAAAACAATGACATCATGAGGTTTGCAGGCAAATGGATGGATCTAGAAAAAATCATCCTGCGTGATGTAACCCAGACTCAGAAAGACAAACATGGTATGCACTCACTCATATGAGGATACTAGATGTGGAACAAGGATGACTGGACTGCTACTCACATCACCAGGGAGGCTACCTGGAAAAAAATAGGACCCCAAGAAAGACACGAGGATCTCCCAATGACAGAGAAATGGCTGAGATCTACATGAAAATCCTGGCTGTGAGAGGGGTAATGAAGGGTGAGGGTCGAGGGAAAGAGAGCTTGGGGGAGCAGGAAATCCCAGCTGGATCAAGAACAGAGAGGGAGAACAAGGAATAAGAGACCATGGTATATGAAGACCACATGAGAAAAGGAAGAAGCAAAGTGCTAGAGAGGCCCACAGAAATCCGCAAATATACTCCCACAATAGATGGCTGGCAATGGTCGAGAGACAGCCCGAACTGACCTACTCTGGTGATAGGCTGGCCAAACACCCTAATTGTCATGCTACAAACCCCATCCAATGACTGAGGGAACTGGATGCAGAGATCCACAGCCAGGCCCCAGGTGGAGCTCCGGGAGCCGAATTGGTGAGAAAGAAGAGGGTTTATATGAGCAAGAACTGTTGAGATCAAGGTTTGATAAAGCACAGGGACAAATAGCCAAACGAATGGAAACACATGAACTATGAACCAAAGGCTGAGGGGCCCTCAACTGGATCAGGCCTTCTGAATGGGTGAGACAGTTGTTTGGCTTGATCTGTTTGGGAGGCATCCAGGCAGTTGAACCTGGTCCTGTGCTCAGTGCATGAGCTAGCTGTTTGAAACCTGGGGCTTATGCAGAAACGCTTGGCTCAGCCTGGTAGGAGGGGTCTGGACCTGCCTGGACTGAGTCTACCAGGTTGATCTCAATCCTCGAGGGAGTCTTTGCCCTGGGGAAGATGGGAATGGGGGGTGGGCTGGGGGGAAGGGGAGGGGGGAAAACAAGGGAATCCATGGTTTATATGTAGAATTAAATTATATTGTAAAATAAAATAAAATAAAAAAAGAAAAGAAAAAAATAAATAAAAATACTATTAAAAAAGTAAATTTAGAGATGGAACAAAGAATCTCTGACACTGAAGACACGATAGAGAAAATAGATTCGTCAGTCAAAGAAAACACTAAAGACAAAAAAGTCGTAACACAAAACATCCAGGAAATTTGGGACACCATGAAAAGACCAAACCTAAGAATAATAGGGATAGAAGAAGGAGAATACCAACTCAAAGGCACAGAAAATATATTCAACAAAATCATAGAAGAAAACTTTCCTATCCTAAAGAAAGAAATACCTATGAAGATACAAGAAGCTTACAGAACACCGAGTAGGCTGGATCCAAAAAAAAAAGTCCCCTCGCCACATAATAATCAAAACACTAAACACACAGAACAAAGAAAAAATATTAAGAGCCGCAAAGGAAAAAGACCAAGTAACATATAAAGGCAAACCCATCAGAATAACACCAGACTACTCAATAGAGACTATGAAAGCTAGAAGATCATGGACAAATCTCATGCAGACACTAAGAGACCACGGATGCCAACCCAGACTGTTATACCCAGCAAAACTCTTAATCACCATAGGTGGAGTAAACAAAATATTCCAGGATAAAACCAGATTTAATCAATATCTGTCTACAAACCCAGCCCTACAGAAAGCACTAGAAGGGAAAATTCAACCCAAATATGTTAAACACATCCATGAAAAATCAAGCAATAGATAATCCCACACCAACATACACCACAGGACAACAGTTGATGAAAGATACGACAAGCATTAAAGTGTGGGTGAAAAGCTTGGTGAAATTCTGAGTGAAGTTTTAGTTAAAGTTGGTTGAACTTGAGATTGACTGGGAGGCCAAAGATTTAAAAAGCAGAAGATTCTCTCAAGACACAAGTTGTGTGATAATAGTGTGTTTTGTGTGTGTGAATGGGATTTGTAAATGTTGAATTCTAGGCTTCGACAATCATTGTCAGTACAGATCAAGCTGCAAGTATTTATGTTTTAAAACTTAAATTATAAATCTAGTTACGTCTTTCTAACAACTAGTTTTAATGTTTATGAGCATATTTTACCTACATTACCTTTTCAGGATGTTGAGAAAGATGCATCACAAGCACAGGCTGGAGGCTGGGGGCTAGATGGTTTTGAGGAAGAGGTCTTGGTGGACTCTTTCATAGAGCAAAGGGAAGCAATGCCTTCTGGGAAATGAACTAAGTTTTAATCTAGTCTTTAAGATTAGAAGTCAAAAACAAAAATATTAAGGAAAGGAAAACCTAATTGAGCTTTGAAATATTGTTATGTGGAACTGAGTGGGACTTTTGAGGCTTTTCTTCCAGAAAACAAGGACTTGGTTGTCAGGCCTATATTAGGCCTAAACCTTGGTGCCATATAGCTGTACTTAAATCATTTCAATGGAAAGTGTCTTAGTGATTGGAACTTCTAGTGCAGTTTGGAGTTCTTCCATTTGAAAAATGTGATATTTGCATGGGATTGTTTGAATCTTGTTTTCGAGTCCCTCCCTATCACCACCCTCATAGTCTGAAGGTAGATTTTTCTCTTGATAAAGGAACAAAAAAAGTGAACATCTTGTTTGTAAATAGGTATCTAGTAACTAGTGGTAAACTTGAAATGGTAGAATTCTTTAAAGCCTAATTCTAGGTAGCCTTAAGAAAATGTATCTTAATTATTTTTGAACTTGTATTCACCTTGTTTTTTTCAAATATCTTAAGTTATATTTTCTTTTTCAGAGCTGCTTCTTATTTGGGGCTACTTTTTTTTAATTGAGGCATAATTCATAAAAGAGTATATTGTTTTGATGAGACTTTTTACAACTGTGGCTGGATGTCTTTCTTTAGTCTTCCAAGAAGGGCCATTTTACTTTTTTAGAGTTACTTTTTAAAGTCATGAGGTCAACAACTTGGACTACTATGCATGTAAGTGCTAATGCAAATTAAAGCCCAAGTTGACCTCCAGCAGCAGTTCATTCTATGTTGACAGTGAGAGAACACTTTGCCTGTTAGGATACTGTTACTCGTGGACTGAAATGCTGAAGAAACCCCTCCCCCTTTTTTGTTTTTTGCAAAAATCAAGGTATATTCTAGGGTTTCCTGGTTGACCTCAACAGATAAACTGAGATGATAGTCTTAGTTTAGAAATGATCTGAATGTAGATTTACAGTCTACGTGTACAGCTGGCTAAGTGAGGTCGCTTTCACAGTTCTGCATGTATCCCATCGGCTCCCCATTAGTCACTGAACTCTTAAAACTGGTATTGTAACATTATCACAATGTTTTGCGCCAATTTTATAAACTTTACAGTGCAATATGTGTTCCTTTTCTGAGGCAAACCAAAGGTATATTTCTCAAGGTTCTGCTGCTATCAGCAGCATTGATGGAGGATTTTTTTTCATTTGTAATAGATAGAAATAAACCAGAAAAAAAGAAAAAAAAAAGTGGTGGAGGAAAAGAATACTCAAAAGGGCTGAGAGTTGCAAACGCCAAGAATGGCTTTGCATAGTAAATGGAATAGAACAGCTCTGAACTATAGCTTACTTTTCCTGGTTTGGTCTGACAGAATGATTGAATGCTTTTGTACAAAAATCAGAGCCTTAAAAACAAGGATTAGGTGAGATTGTAAAATGGTGCGCCACTTTGGCAAAACAGTTTGGTGGTTGATCAAAATGCAAAACATTGTTACTCTGTTACTCAACAATTCTACCCTTAGGAATATATCTTCAAACTACTGAAAATGTGCACCTATGAAACATGTACATGAAGGTTTACAGCAGTGTGTTGCTAGTAGTAAAAAAGTTAAAACAACTCAAATAGCTATCAAATACTGGAGAAAAATAAAATGTGGCTTATTCATACAATAGAATATTATAAGACGTAAAAATGAATGAGAAACTGACAGATTAAATGACTTTGGTGAACCTTCATAAAAAAAGTAAATTTAAGGAGTGAAAGTAAAAGTTAATAAATCTAATGAAAAATTTACAATGTCTTTTCTTGAAATATTGTTAAGAAAAAGAAAAAAATAAAGGGGAAGCTGAAGTAGAAGGACAACAGATTTGAGACCAGCTTGGTCTATCATATAAGTACCTGTATAAGATAAAAAAAGAAAAGGTTGTAAGGAAGGAAAGGAGGGAGGGAGGGACGGAAAGAGGGAGGGAGAGAGGAAAGAAGGGAAGGAGGGAGGAAGAAAGAAAAAGAAAAGAAAAAAGGAGATGTAACTAAGGAAAATACATATCTAAATTGAAATATTTATATTCAGACCATGTAAAGAGAGATTTTTTTTCTTCTGTTTTGCAGTATTAGCAACTGAACTCAATGCTTTGCTCATGTCACACTGGTGCTTTCTGAGCTGAATTCCTAGCTCTTGGGTTTGGGTTTTTTTGTTTTTGTTTTGAAGTAGAGTATTGCTATGTAGCTCAGACTGGTCTTGAGCTCTCAATCTTTCTGCCTAAGTTCCATAAGTATTAGAATCACAGGTGTAGCATCTTTTTATGGTACTGAGGATGAAATCCAGTGCTCCATGCATGCTGTATCTCCAGCTCCTGAAGAACACAACAAGAAGAACAATTCAATTGAAATGAGAAAAACATATAGCGATTTTTCACTTTCATGAATGAGAGATAAATAAATAATAGAAAATTAATAACTTCACTCATTAGAGAAATGTATCTTAAAATCACAGTGAATTGCTGAAAAGAAGGCTCAGCCACTAAGAGCACTTACTGCTCTTGCAGAGGACCCAAGTGTATGTCCAAGAACCCACATGGCCAACAACCATCAGTTGCTCAAATTCCAGAGGATCCAATGCTTTTTCTGGTCTCAGTGGGCAGGGAATGAACACTGTGCATAGACATACATACAGGCAAATACCCACACACATAGAGTAAAAAAAAATCTTTTTTAACAAATGAAAGTAAAAAACTACTCATGTCCACTAGTGCAACAAAAGCCAAAAATGATTCCCAATACCCAAGGTCAATTTGAGTATAAAACAAATGAATTACTAAGTGTAGATGAGAACAGTCACTCTGGAGAACCATTTTGTATTTTCTTATAAAAATTCAAGGAAGCACTACTTGCTTATGATTCACAGGCACTTTCCCAGGAGAAAAGGAAATATATGTCCAAAGAGAGTGAATGCTCATGAAAGCTGCATAATTATTAAAATCTGGAAACAACCAAAATGTCTCCTGGAATGGGAATGAATGAACCAATCATGATAGACCACACACACACACACTTCTAGTCAGCAAGAAGAATGAACAAACTGCAGACAAATGTTACATGAATGAATCTCAAAATATTGTGTCAAGTCAATGCAACTCAATTAAAACACCTACACTGTAAAAAAAGCACATTTACATAAAATGTTAGACAAGGCATAGAACACAGACTAGTGTGCCCTGTACAAGTGTATGTATGCACTTGGGGAAGGGGGTAGTGGGAATGGACCTAAAAGGAGCACAAGGGAGATTTATAGGATGATGAAGTGGTTTGTATCTTGACAATTTATCAAAATCCTTCAAATCATATACTTTAAATGGCTCTACTTTAATATATGCAAATTATACCTCAATAAAGTTGATTCTCTTACAAATCAATCTCAGTAATGCAGAAAAAGCATTAGATAAAATTAACTATTGACTCATAGTAAAAATCATCAGCCTCAGAAGAGAGGTAAACTGCACTGAAAATTCTGTTTTACAAAGACTCTAGAGCAAACATCACACTGAAGAGATGTTGAAGGCTGTTCCTTGGGGACTGATGCAGATACCTTCCACCTACTCTTCCACTTAACCTTGTATTACATGTCCAAGGCAGTACCATGAGGAAAGAAAATAAATATTAGAATGGAAGAAATAAAACTTATAGATTTGTGTTTATAGGCAAGCTCTAGTTTATTTTACAAGTAAGTTTATCAATATTAATACAAATTTAACACCCACCTTGTATTTTTATAGACCAGGAAAATCCATTACAGAGTGAAATTGTCAGTAAATGAAATTTGCAGCAGCATTACAAAAGATCACATACCTAAAATTTAATCTAATGTGTGAGAATTCTACACAGAAAACTGGAAAACAAAGAGAGAGAGAACATTGAAGACTACACCAATAGAAAGATCCCAATAGAAGCATATCAGGGGACCCAATTAAATCTGAATACCAATTTTCCTCAAATAGATTACTGAAATTCCAATTAAAATAACAACTTTCTCATCAAAAATGGACAATAGAGTCTAAAATTTGTAGCACAAGTGCAAAGAGCCTAAAAAAATCTGATTTTGCAAAGCAAAATCAGAGAACAATGACTGTATTAGCTATCAAAACTTCTGTAGTTCTGGTAATAAATACAAAGTGGTATTGACACAAGAACAGACAAATAGTCCAGGAAGATAGCCTAGCTATTTCAGAAATAGATATAAATAGCTAAAAGCACTAGATTCATTATGAAAGTTGTACTGCAGAGCAGTGAGAAAATCTTTTCCACAATATTGGATAAACTATTGGATTAAATTTCTAGACTAACACCCAACTTAAAAAATTCACTCCAGGAACATTATAGATTCAAACATAATGAAACTTTGGAAGTAGGGAAAGATTTTAGGTAGGGCACACAAAATTAGCATTTATTATTAAAGGGTTGATAGACTGAACAGATACCATGGCCACACCAATTCTTATAAAGGAAAACATTTAATTGGGGTGGCTCACTTATAATTCAGAGGTTCAGTCCATTCTCATCATGGTGGCACATGGCAGCATAAAGGCAGACATGGTGCTGGAGAGGTAGCAGAGAGTTCTATATCTCACAGGCAACAGGAAGTGGTCTGTCACACTGGGTGGTATCTTGAGAATAGAAGACTTCAAAGCCCCGAAAGAGACACACTTCCTCCAACAAGGCCACACCTACTTCAACAAGAACACATCTCCTAATAGTGCCACTCCCTATGAGATTATGGGGGCTAATTACAGTCAAACTACTACACTACACTCCCTGGCCCTCATAAGGTTGTAACAAATATCATAATGTAAAATGCATTTAGTCCAGCTTCAAAAGTCCCCATAGTCTATCACAGTCTCCACAATGTTTAAAATTCAAAGTCTCTTCTGAGATTCATGCAATCTCTTAACTGTAATCCCCTATAAAATCAAAATTAAAAAAAAAACAGATCTATTGGTGAAACTATTAAGGCAACTCCACATAGTTAAAAGGGAGGTTTATTTTATGGGGTAACTCACAAATGAAGGGATAGGTAAGAGGGTCTGGGAAAGGTGCTGTGCAATCCGGTGGTGTTCTCTGGAGAACTCTGCTGGGTCTACCTCCAGCATCCAGGGTCCAGGAACCAAGAGAGCCAGCCCATCTGGATCTCGGGTCTTTAGGGTTCTCTCTCGGCCTCGCCTTGTAGGCATAACAGTTACTGAAGCCTCAATGGGGTTGGAACTTCCAGATCAAAACTGGAATGGCTACCCACTACACAGATCACATATTTCCAACATGTAATGGCACAGAATATACATTATCATTCCTAAATGCAGGGAAGGGAGCATCATTAGGAAATACTGGACCAAAGCAAGACTGAAAACCATCTGGGCAAACTCCAAACTCATCTTCTCCCTGTCTGATGTAAAACCTCTCTTCAGATCTCCAACTCCTTTCGGCTTTGTTGGCTGCAAACATACTTCTCACTCTTAAGCTGGTTCCATTCCCTGTTAGCAGCTTTCCTCAGCAGATATTCCACAACTCTGGCATCTCCAACATTTTGGGTTCTCCAAGGCAGTCCAGGCTTCAACTCCACAGCTTCATGCAATGGCCTCTCTAGTTCTCCATTCAGGGAGACCCCTGGCACATGCCTGGCCTCAGTGGCTTTCTTTAGTTGCTGAGGAAGGTCCCATAATGCCTTTCATGTATCCTTGACTCTAAAGCCAGAACCACATGACCAAAGCTTCCAAGCTCTGTTGCTTATTGGTGCTGGAACATGGCCTCCTCATTCAATTACATCTTCACCAGCTTTCTGATTTCTATGGTTTCCTTCACTGACTAAGCTTGGCTGTTCTGGAACTTGTTCTGTAACCAGGCTGATCTCAAACTCAGAGATTCACCAGCTTCTGCCTTCTGAGTTCTGGGATCAAAAGGCACGCACCACGAGATCCAGCTCTAATCTTTTCTTTAATTCCTTTTCAAAAGTTGGAAATTTAATTGGGTGGGATCTTGCCCTGAGGTCACCACCCCCTTTATTCTATTTCTTAATCCATTTATCTCCTTGAACATAGGATTTAGCTCTATTCCACTTCCTGGTGCCCCATTTCTCATTCTATATATTTTGTATTTTTAATCTGCTTAGCTTGCTCCTTTTCATTATAAATCTTCACCAGAGTAAAGAGGTTCCAAAAAGCCAGCTTATGCACCAAGGACAGATCCTGGTCCCACTGCTAGGGGCCCCACAAACAGACCAAGCTACACAACTGTCTCCCACAGGCAGAGGGCCTAGGTCAGTTCCATTAAGGCTCCCTAGCTGTTCTTCCAAAGTCTGTGAGCTCCCATGAGCTCGGGTCAGCTGTCTCTGTGGGTTCCCCATCATGATCTTGACATTCCCTCATCCCCTGGCTCCTATAATCCTTCCTCCCTCTCTTCAACAAGGCTCCCAGAGCTCAGCCCAATGCTTGGCTATGGATCTCTGCATCTGCTTCCATCAGTTACTGGATGTAGGTTCTACAATGACAATTAATGTAGTTACCACACTGATTACAGGAGAAGGCCAGTTCAGGCAACCTCTCCACTATTGCTAGGAGTCTTGGCTAGGGTCATCCTTGTGGATTCCTCAGATTTTCCCTGGTACCAGGTTTCTCCCTAATCTTATAATGCTCTCCTGTATCGAGATGTCTCTTTGGTTGTTCTCCTTCTCCGTCCCTCCAACAACTGGACCATCCCAATCCCTTATGTTCCCAACCTCCATTACCTCTCCTCTACCCCCTCCCCCTGCCTCCAGTTTACCCAGGAGATATTTTCCATTTCCCCTGCCCAAGGTAATCCATGCATCACTCTTAGGGTCTTCCTTGTTACCTAGTTTCTCTAGGGCTGTGGATTGCAGCCTGTTTATCCTTTGGTGTACATCTGCTATCCATTTATGAGTGAGTACAAAATCATGTTTGTCTTTCTGGGTCTGGGTTACCTCACTCAGGATGATTTTTTTCTAGTTCCATTCATTTGCCTGCAAATTTCATAGTTTTTTTGTTTTTTGTTTTTTGTTTTTTAATGCTGAGTAATACTCCATTGTATAAATGTACCACATTTTGTTCACCCATTCTTCAGTTGAGGGGAATCTAGGTTGTTTCCAGGTTCTGGCTATTACAAATAATGCTGCTATGAACATAGTTGAGCAAGTGTCCTTGTGGTATGATTGAGCATCCTTATACCAAATAATCCCATTAAAAATGGGGTACAGATCTAAACAGAGAATTCTCAACAGAATAATCTCAAATGTCTGATAGACATTTAAAGAATTACTCAACATCCTTAGTCCTCAGGAAAATGGAAATCAAAATTACTCTGAGATACCATCTTATACCTGTCAGAATGGATAAGATCAAAACCACTGATGACAGCTTATGTTGGAGAAGATGTGGAGTAAGGGGAACACTCCTCCACTGCTAGTGGGAGTGAAAACTTGTACAGCCACTCTGTAAATAAGTATGGCAGTTTCTCAGAAAATTAGAAATCTGTTGTGGATATTGCTCTGTATAAATAAAATGCTGATTGGCCAGTAGCCAGGCAGGAAGTACAGGCGGGACAAGCAGAGAAGAGAATTCTGGGAACAGAAAGGCTGAGTCAGGAGACGCTGCCAGACGCTGCCATGAGTACTGACATGTAAAATACTGGTAGCCACAAGCCATGTGGCAAGGTACAGATTTATAGAAATGGGTTAATTTAAGATGTAAGAACATTTATCACAAAACCTGAGCCATTAGGCCAAACAGTTTAAATAATATAAGCATCTGTGTATTTATTTTATAAGTAGGCTGTGGGACTGCTGGAACTTGGGAACTTGGCTGGAGCTGGAGAGAAACTCTCCAGCTATAGGAATCAATCTACCTCAAGACCCAGTGATATCAACTTCTGTATTAAGTAGGGTTTCTATTCCTGTGAAGAGACACCATGACCACACTAACTCTTATAAAGGAAAACATTTAGTTGTAGTGGCTCACATAGAGTTCAGAGGTTCAGTCCATTCTCAATATGGTAGGACATGGCAGCATGCAGGCAGACATGGTGCTAGAGAAGTAGCTGAGAATTCTACATCTTGCAGGCAACAGGAAGTGGTCTGTCACACTGAGTGATATTTTGAGAATAGAAGACCTCAAAGTCTATCCCCAAAGTGACACACTTCTTCCAACAAGGCCACACATACTTCAACAAGGACACAGCTCCTAATAGTGCCACTCCCTATGAGATTATGGGGGCTAATTACAAATTACCACAAATAACAAAAGGCTTATATTCAGAGAATTTATGAAGAATTCCTGTGTAAAAACTCTCCCCAATATAAAAAGTGAGCAAGAGTTGAACAAACAAATCACCAAAGTAGATATTTCAATGGCTAACACATATTTTGAAAATACTCGTTTAATATACTATTAAATGCCATTGAATCTAGCAAAAATGGCTAAAATTAAAAATGCTTGTAGTAAGTGCTAATGAGGATGTGGAACAATTAGGAACTCCCATCCACCACCTGTAGTAGTGTGAAGTATAAAGATCACCATGAAAGACTGTTTGGAATGTCAGCTGGAAAGGCTGATTTTTCTACAACCTATGACCTAACAATTCTGCCTCAAGGTATAATCCAACACAATGAGTGAATTATGTGCCATCAAGTTACAACTGAAATAATATTTTTATCAAGGTTTCTGAAAATAAAGCATATCACTGAAAACATGAGCTTACTAACATGAGGTTGTAGATGTAGCTCAGTGGTAGAGAGTTACCTGGTATATGTGTAAGGCCCAGTATTCCATCTCCAGCACTGCCAAAAAGTAAACAGAAATTTACTTATGGATTAAAATGAAGGCATGAAAAAGAGAAAGCTATACCTACACACAGTATGAATAAACCTCATAGATACTTTTAAATTGAAACTATTTTTTATAGTACTTAGGGGTTAAACTCAGGGACTCAAGTATGCTAGGCAGAGGTTTTATGACTGATTTACATACACAAACCTTCTTTACCTTTTTCCTACTCCTTCTCTCTTTTCCTGTATTTTTTTTTAATTTATTTGTAACAGAATCTCATGAAGTTTAGGGTGATCATTGATAATGAAGGATGAGCATCAGTTTCTTTTTCCTCTCATTTTTTATTGACATGTACATGTGTGTAATGAATTTTAATTGTTCACACTCCTCAATTCCTGCCCCCCTTATCTGCATCTGTCTCACTGAAACATTTTTTCTCAACAAGTCCCTCTTCTACTTCTTCTTCTTTTTGTGTAATCCACTGACTTTAACTAGAGTTGTTTGCCTAGGGTTATTTATTAGAGCATAGCCAACTAACTAATCTGTAGCTACATCCATCACTAAGGAAAATTATGCCCCTCCCTGAGCAACCATCAGTAGTCTTTCAGGAATGGGTGGGGCCTTTGGGGCCCTTCCCCACACAAGATGAAATTTTGAACGGTCCACCACAGCTGCAATGAGTTCATGAGTGCAATACCTATGCCATGTCTAGAAGACATCTTTTTGTTGTACATTTCCTCAGTCCTTGGGATCTTTTTCCCAAACACCTTTTCTTGTATGTTCCTTGAGTCTTTTCTGGAGGATATAGCTGCACACTCCAGCATCACTTATGTTCTGCACTTTAACCAGAAACAACAGTGGTAGATTTTAACCTAGGGACAATGACTCCCCAAGCCATGAGCTCTTCACCAAGTTTATAGACCCAGACCTGAGGGGGTTTGGAGAGTTGGCCTCAAACCAAACAAAAGGCAGTTTTGCCACTAGTGTGTACATCTTGTCTATTAAGTTGAGATTGCAGCTTTCGGGTTTCACAGCTGGGTAATATTTATTCACTTTTCTACCTCAGCAGCCTGCATAGCATCAGAGCTTCAACTTCTGATCTGCCTGCCTCAGTTTCCTTAGTGGTGGGATTAGAAGAGTGCACTGCCATGCCTAGCTTGATGCAGTTCTAGGGATACCACCCGGGGCTTTGTGAATGCTGGACAAGTACTCTACTGAGCTAAATCACTAGCCCTTATTTTCACTTTTGAGACAGGGTCTTCCTAAGTTTCCCAGACTGGCTTCAACTTGAAATCATCCTGCCACACCTTAAGTAGCTAAAATGATAGGCCTCTACCACTATATCCAGTTCAGAACTATTTTCAAGCAAAATAAGTCCAACAAAGGATTATATAACTCTACTTACAGAAACTTCACTAACAGTCTTAATTCTAGAATTCAGGGTGGCAGTTACCTGGGTTCACTAATGTTTGGAACACAGATAGTCCATACTAGGGAGGGCCATGGAGAGGCAGGAAAATCTGGCAATCTAACAACTTCATCCTTCATACTATTACCTCCAAAACATTTCCTACACAGACCCATAAATGGACATGTGTTTGAATGTTTACTGTAATGCTGTTTGTGATACAAGAAATGAGGGTTAGGCTCCATCACTGGAAACGGCATGGGTAGAATGTGGTAACAACACCCCATAGAGTCCAACACAGAATTTGAAGTGACATGAATAAACATTAAAAACAGTACTTAATTTGTAAAAAGGTAAGAAACAGAATGAGACAGATCTAACACAGTATAACTGGTGTAAATTAAATATTATCTGAACAAAATAGGGTACATTTTTCAAAAGGCACAGAAACTGACTGCATGATGCACATTTTAAAGAGTGAGGGAAATGGAAATACAGAGTGATAAATAAAAGGAAAATTTGGGATGCTGGTTGTAGTTTAGTTATAGAACAATTACTTCACATGTACTAGACCAAAAGACCCTGAGTTCTATTCACCAGTACTGCAAAATAGGAATAGTAAAGAGTTTGGGATATAGCTACCAATAGAGTAGCTTAGCATATGAAGCTTTAGTTCCTCTCCCAGGACCTCACAAAAGGGAAGCAGAAGTCGCAAGGCATGGGGGATGAAGCCACTATCAGACAGACATCATCTTTAGCAAATGGTCAAGGTTACCACTCCTGGTGGGACACATCTATATTAATGTGCCTGTAGATACAATGCACTTACGGGCATACTTCTGTGGTACTGACAAATGTGTAACCCAAAGTTAAACAGGAGTCATCTGAGCAAAATGAGGGGTAGTCTATGAAATAACTGTCCTCTATTCTTCCAAAATGTCAGTCATGACAAAGGAAGGATGTAAACCTGTTTCAGGTTCAGAACTGAAGATCTTGTAACTAAGAGTGAAACGACAGATGAGATGCTAAAGTAGAAATGGGACAAGTGAGGTGAGCAAACAAATCTGAAGGAGGGATGGATAGCATCCCCATGTTAATTTTGCTTTCTATCATGTACATACGATATAGACATGTTTGGAGTGATGAAATGGTATGGAATTAATTTTCTGGTGATGATTGTAAAGCTTTGTAAGTACCCTAACCTGCACCTTTTATCTTTATTTTATTACTTTGAGATGGGCTTGCCATGTGTCTCTGGCTGGTCTGGAACTTGTGGCAGACCTGCCTCAGCCTCCTAGTGCTGGGGAATTGGACACTTGGAGTTGGTAATATTAGTTTGTTAATGATACCAGAAATTTTAGTATGGATGGTTACCATATGCTCTGAATCTTCCACATGTGTAAAGCAGCTCTATTCTTACTCCCTTCCATTCCCAGCTCCTGAAAACCCTTATGGCCATTTCATGTCAACAGAATTGTACAGTATATAGTCTTTTGTAACTGATTTTCCCTCACTGTCCATGATTTTAAAATTCATTCACATTGTAGTCTAAATTTCTACTATTCTCTTTGTTTCTTAGATGGGAATTGCCCAGGATGGCCTTAAACTGATCATCTTATTTCCATCCCCTACTCCTATCAGACCCAGTTTATACTTTCTTTTATGGCTAAATGATATTTCAGTTGATGGACATTGGGGTTGTTTCCATCACTTGGCTATTGTAAATACTAACAGCAAGGTGAATATGCATACATGTATTTGACTTTGCTTCCAATTCTTTTGTGCATACTTAGGTTGGTGACTGCTTATTATTTTTTCTTTAGTAAAAAACCCCACTAGCATTTTTTAGTGTTTATATTTTGCAGTATATTTTATAGTTATACATTTATGTATCTCTCTCCAGGTTGTGGGTCTCACTTGTAGACAAAGCCATGAAACATTTAGTTTACTTTTTCCAGGGGTCTCACAGAGACAAGAGGGGAACGTTCAGAAAAATGAGTCTCTGATCATTTGTACCCTTTTAGCCCTGTCTTAACTCACACCACTCTGATGTGCCAGATAGGAGTTTCATGACATCAGCTGTTTGTCTACAATTTAACTCAATTTATCTTCTACTTGAAGATAGCATATTGTAGAGATTAAGAGCTCAATTTCAAAGGAGTTCTATTTCAAATGCCAATTGCTTGCTACCATTTACACTTGTCAGTTGACATATGTATCGGGAGTTCCCCAAAGACTTCATGCTGGGAAAGTTGTTATATAGCTCATAGAACCCAGGGGCATTTACTTACCATTACTTACTCATTTACCCAAGGGATCCAAGGTAAGAACAGTCCAACCAAAGTCATGTATATTGGTAACGTGTTGAAAGACACCTGGCTTCCATTCCTGCCCTAGGCCATACACTCAGTATCACATCTACCTACTAAGCTGGAGGCTTTCTAAACTTCAGATTTGGAGGATGTTCCATTATATTTGTGGTTAATCAGGCATTAATGATTGCTGTCACCCTTCCTGTTCACGTTGAAACTTGTGATCAGAAGTGTAACAGTAATAAGTTAGACTTTAAAGTAATTAGATGTGCTGGAACAAGATTTCAGTGTTTCACAACTAAAAAGGACATGAATGGGGGATGGGGTTAGAAGAGTACCATGTGGAAACTCAACATGCAACACTGAGGTAGGGTATTCAGAAAGTTGACTATGTCACAAGCACTCCACTCTTATGAACATTAGGGCTTGATGGATGGGTTAAGTGACAAGTGTTCAACTTTTTTGCCTTTTTATCAAAGAACAAGAAGGTGGCTATCAGACAAGGAATGTTGATGTTGTAAACTTAGACTTACCCCTCAGTGTTGTTAAAAAATAAACTATTTTTGTTTAGGAATTGTTTTAAGTTTTAGGTATTTTGTTGTAGTTGCACAAATGGACTAAGAAAATGACTACTGAGTTGGAGATTTTAGTAATGGCACAATAACCATTCCACAGCCACTACTATAAGTATAGAAATAGAGTCACCTACTCAGTCTGAAAAACACATATCACATTGCTCTTGGCATCTAGACACCTTCAGGAAGCCAACCAGACTCCCCCTTCCACCATCTATTCATCAGCATACAAAACATAGACTCTAGTGATCTTGGCTGTTCTTGTGAGGAATAGACCAAATACTGCAATAAAAGATGCTCTTAGCATCCCTATCACTCAGTAAAGTACAAGGGTGACAGAAATTGTGCACTAAGTCTGAATATGTATTTCCTGTTTGTATTTCCTGTTATATTGCTATATTTGGCCATACTTAAAGGATCCATCCAGTATTGCTGTGTCACTCTGGAAAAGGAAATGAAACTCTATACATCTGGCTCCACAGTCAACACTTTGTTTAGTGATAGGCAAACAGATCAGTCTTCAGGAGAGCCAGCTCCAAGACTGCACCAAGAGTATGACCCCCCCCCAAATAAAATATCCACAAAGGCAGTGAGGCCTTGGGAAAAATTGTCATCTGAGGGCTAGACATTTTCCATTTTTTATTGGAGGGGAAAAATAAGGAAACACTCATGCTTTCTGATAGTAATTTATTTTTTCTTCATCTTAAAAAATCCTCTCAGTAAATCTCTGTTCCACATAGATGCATTCCACATTGTTACATTCTTCATATACCCAAATTACATTCCATAGTGTTATTCTCCATATAGCCATATACCCCTCATTTTTACATCTCTTTATATAACTCTGTCTCTTCTATACACATTTCTTCTCTCTACTGTTACATTCCTTCACATTTATTTATTTTACATCATTTATTTACTCTTTACATTCTTTTCATTCACTCTCTCACCTTACTCTATCTCTCATACTTCTCTTTCCATACAGCTACATCCCTCACTCAGCACACACAAACACTCCCACAACTCGCTCACTCCCTGCTCTTTACACAGTTCCTTCATATCCCTTTTTCAGCACATAACCCCACACACTCTCTTACTCTCTGCACAGCTCTTTTGACAGCACTTCTCCCCATAGCTTTTCACAGTCCCCCTCACAGCCAAACTCAGTATAAATATGAGTTACATTTTCAGGGTCCAACCCATTCTCATAACACATAAGTCACATACAGTTTTTCTCAGGCTAGGAAGGTCTTACTGAATGGCCAGTAAGTAAAACCTGGCCAAGCATGTAGCATGAGTGGTTAACGTTCCCAGACAGATGACATTGAAATTCAGGATAACAATAGTTGGCTAAACCTTGAGTGATTGGGGTACATACAGTTAATTACTATAGGGATTATGTCTCAATATAAACAGCCTGGCCCTGATTTAGCAATAAACAACTGGAAACAAGGCATTGTGTATTTTTTTGCAGGGGCAGCTTAGTCTATTTTGAATTTATTCTGAAATTTATAATTAGCTGTCTTTGAGACTCAGAATACTATTACTTTCCTGTGTTAATTAAGAAAAATATTCTAGGGGGCTGGAAGATGGCTCAGGGGCTAGGAGCATTGGCAGAGGACATGGGTTCAATTGCCAGCACCCACATGGCAGCTCACAAGTGTCTGTAACTCCAGTTCCAGGAAATCTGACATCTTCATACCAATGTACATAAAGTTTTTTTTTTTAAAAAAAAAAAGCAAATAAAGGCCAAAAAAGAAAAATATTCTAGTATTCTGGTCATCAGAATTATACAGCTTAAACAGAAATCATCTTACTGAACATCCACAGCTATAAGTGTGCCCAAAGATGTAAAACAAACTACCAATAGTCTGTGGAAAGAACCCCACAGCTGTTCTTTTTAGGGAGTTATGTGGAGGCCCATGAGAAAGTTACAGACATTAACAGAAAGTAACTCCACAGCTTTGCCAGGTGGGGCTCCCAAAAAGGAGTTATTCCTCTGGTGGGTTGACCTGTTGGACACTAGCTTTCACCTGTTGTATACTCCCGCGGCCTCCTGCACAATTGACTATTGGAGAAATTATTTTGGCCACTCCACGTAGTTAAAAAGGATATTTATTTAATGGCGTAACTCACAAATTAAGTAATGGGTAAGTCGCAGGGTCTGGGGAAGGTGTAACGCAGTCCAGCGGTGTTCTCCGGAGCTCTGCACAGTCAATCTGCACCGGTCAGCGTCCCGGCACCGAGAGAGCACCCAGAGAGAGCGCTAACCCATCCAGCTCTCGGGTCCCCCGGCGCCTCCCCTCGCCCCGCCTCATAGGCGTGACAGTTGCCAGAGTCTCAATGGGGGTTGGAACCTCCAGAACCAAGCTGGAATGGCTACCCACTACAATTGACTTCAAAGAACTTTGTGGGTGCAGAAATGGAAGAAAGAAAACAATCCCCTCTTGATAACTATTAAGAAAACTATGAGTTTAATTAAATAAACCCTTGCTGTATAGAGTCATTTACCACACTTAAAATGTTGTCAAATTCCTCAACTACAAAGGGTCTTTTTTTTTTAATGAGACCAGTGGCTTGGGCACAAAATAGTAGATGGAATGAACTGGTAAGTAGGAAACCAAAATGCATGTAGAACAGACAGTACAATCTTTTAAAAATTCTAAGTTATTAGCTTTATTTTCATTGAATTTAGCATGAGATGACAAAAATACATTATATCACCATCATTGGTGATTGATTAATTAATTACATAGACATTGATCTTTGCAGCACTTACTTACCTTTTCTAGTTTTTTATTTAAGTCACATTAATGTAAAATACATGATTTCCTACTAAAAATCTCTAGTTTATAGCTAACTACTTACAAATTCACCTTTAAAACTTCTATTCCTCCACTGAGAATTTTAGCCTGAATTGCTACTTTCTAGAAATATTCATACATTTACATTTATTTACCAAATGAGTAGGCAAATAAACCACATTATAAAACTTGTGTTTCTTAGAAGCAATTTCAATTCTCTTCTTCCTCTCACCATGGAAAGCCATGCTTGAGTTCCTTGCCTAAGTTCCTTGTCATTCCATCACACAGCTGTTCTACTTTCATAAGGAATGATCAGCAATAGTGGACAGTCCAGTCAGGGAACTAATGATGTGGTAAGATGTTGGAACACCAGAAAAAACTTTCAGATTCTATTGAGACTGGAGAGTTCTTCATAAAATGAGACAATGACAAAAGAAGAACAAATATAAACCACATTCCTGCAAGTAGAAGAGAAAACAAAATGAGGAGGAATGGTGAGGTAGGTGCACAGTGCCCTAAGGTATTTTACTTCCTGTCAGCAACAACAAATAGAAAGTATTTCATTATAACATGATCAATCTTTGAATGTTGAAGCAAGAAGAGGAAAGATGACATTACATCTTATCTTTGGTTTCTTCAGTTGACAAGATGGCATGTGAGGCTGTTTTGGATGAAATCACAATGAAACCATTAATTGCTAAGGTGATCAACTTCGTGGAGGTCCATTCCTCTATTCTTTTCAATGAGAAGTCACACTCATTTATGGTTCCTAGAAAAGTAACTCAGAAATATTAGAGATAAAACACTGATAAGGTGACCAATGGAGAATTGCTTCCAGGTAGCCTGAAACCCAGCAGACAATGTAGCTGTTGCCTAATATACACAGAAATCTACATTGTATGCCAGGTTCATGCCCCAGACCTGGATGTTCAGCCTGCAAATCATCCAGATTATTTCAAAGCAAATCAATATGTCAAAAGTGATATGTGCCTTATTTACCACAGAGAAAACATAAGTCTAAATTACTGTGATTTATCTGTAGGTGAAATTTCTTCAAATAATTCTATTGGTTCTCATCCATCATGCTATTTTTAAAATGACCTTTAAAGGTCAAGAAATGTATGGAAGTACAGACAGGGAGGTGGATGGATATCAAGTTAAGTATATGATACACTGACAGACAGCTGAATAGAAAAGGGTATCTTCGTGGCAGAAAGAGGGGGATAAGGAGCAAAACCAATCAATGGCTCAAATATCCTTTGCAGTGATAAACACAGAGACCTCATCATTCATAAAATTCTTGATGACTTCCCAAACACAATGAATAATGGAAGATTAGACTCTAAAAACTGTGTGTGCATGCATGTCTATGCATGCGTGTGTGTGTGTGTGTGTGTGTGTGTGTGTGTGTGTGTGTGTGTGTGTGTGTGTGTTGCTACAGATAAAGCTATCATTTCAATAATCTTGTTCTAGGTATAATAACTGAAGCTAGATGATGCCACCAGAGACCCAGTAGCCAGATGTAGCTGCTGATTACCAAAGACAGGATCTACACTGGCTACTGAGCCATTGAGGGCACCGTAATTCTTCTGAGAACTACACAGTTTGTGGCCTTCTTAGGAGAGACTCTGTGAAAGAAAGGATGTCAAATATAGAAATTAATGAAACAATACCAAGAGTTTTCAGTGGCATATTTTTCTCAGGTTGTGAATATATGTAGCTGTTAACCTCCTCTAGATTCACTTACAAAATGTCTAAAACATTAATGTCTAAAACAGAAAATTATTAAAAGGTAACTTTTATATGCAAAAGTATTCAAAGTAGCACCTCATGAGTTTGTCAATTTGAAGCTGTGCCCCTATAAAACAATACAGGTCTAAATTGCTAATTAGGTAAGTTCTGTGTTGATTCAGTCCTCATTTATCTTTCTAGAAATAAATAGAAATAATTGCTGGGAAACTTCTGTTTTTTAGTCCAGGTATGGAGAATACAATACTGAACAAAGACCCCTGACTCGTGGAACTGAGAATGACAACAAGGGTAAGAAAAACCAAGAAAAGAATCCAGCATATATGCATTCATTTCATAGCATAATAAATAGTTGAAAATAATAGTACTGTTTTTATGGTAGTGAAGGAGTGTGTGACTGAAGGCCTGACAGTCTGAATGCCTGACAGAGGCATACATATATCTAGGGGAGAGTCAGGAACCTGGGAGAGTGAAAGAGGCAAGTGTCAAATGCATCAAGTCAGGAACATATCCAATGATTTGAAGTAAGGCACTCTATGTCTGCATTTGACCACCATGGGCAATCACTGTCTTCTACATTTAAGATCATTTTCAAATGTAAAGAACTATGCAACTTTGCTCCAAGCACATACACCTTAGAGTCCTGCTCTTTTAAGATTTTAAAATTCTGCAGCATTCCCTTGGAAACATTTAGGAGTGTTATCATCAGAAAGAAATCTCTCAAAGGCTTACAACTTTCCAATAGCACAAGTTCAATGAACATGCAATCAGACCATAGACTGAAAATCAAATACATGCAGGACCAAAAAAAGTGGCTCGTTACAATATTGTTAATGGTATGGAAACATAAATAGCTTTCTGAGAGCCACAATGTGCTTTGGCTCTTTTCAGGAGGACAGGGTTGGGATTGATGAAGGAAGTAGGTTTTTCTTTGTTTTGTCCCCCTTTTAATAAATACAAACTAACCACATCTATTAGCATTTTCTACAAAAGAACATGCATAATCAAATACAAAGAAGAGCATTTGCTCAGTTTTGGCAGGCTCGTACGCTTACTGTAAAATAAAGCATTTACAAAGGACACAAACATACATCTCATAATATTTTACAACTATTCCTAAATCACCTTTTATAGAAAAAGCTTCCAGAGTGAGACAAGGGTTTAGTTTGGTTAGTTCCAATGCCAAGGTTAAACAGATGTTCATTTATAAATCTTAGCTACAATCTTAGTCAATCTTAGCTACAATCTGTAGACTCAGGGGTTAGGTATGGAAGAAGAGATTGGGAGAACACATGTTCTCCCTGGGAGGGAGAAATAGAATAGATGTTATGGGTGGTCTGGAGGGGATAAGGATGGGAGGATTAGGAGGGGGAGGGCAGGTAGGGTTGAGGGAGAGAATACAGGGAGATACAGCTTGAATTGAGGGATTTTAGGGATGGCATGGGAACCTAGTACAGTGTAAACTTCCTAAGATATATGAAGGCAATTCGAATGAAGTCTCCAAATAATGGGGGAGAGAGTCTCAAAGCCAGTACTGGGACTGGGTTACATCTAATTCAGTTGTTGGCCTAAGGGGCCACACGGAAATCTTCAAACAATCCAGGCTGTAGAAAAAAAATATAGGTTGCTCTTCAAGAACAGACAGCAAGACCCCATTGCTGAAGACAACACAAACAAAACTCATTGAGGAAGGAGAGATCAAGCTAGTGCCAACATAAAACCTTTGGCCTATATCCTTAGTCTCTGATGTAGGAAGTTACTCTGCAGATTATCAAAAGACAAACATAAACACCAACCCAACCACAAAACTCTGATCTATAATCTGTCTTGCCTGCAAAATATATGTTAGGGTAATGGTGCCACAAAGCTTTTGGGAGTAACCAGGCAATGTTTGATTTGACTTAAGGTCTATACCATGAGATAGAAGCCATACACTGCTTGAGTGATCAAGAATCAGAGATTAGATAGCCAGGAGACCTAGGGTAAAACCAAATACTACTAGTCTTTTTTTTTTTTTTTAAAAAGGAATGATAAAATGACTCATAATGATATTCTGCTATTCTCAGGCCTTATTCAGCAATCCTTAGAGAAGCTTCCTCCTGCAGCAGACAGAAACAAATGGAAGACATCAGGAGAATAAGGTCCTCTAAATCAACTGAGCAAAGAGCACTCAGAGACTGAAGCAACAAGCACAGGGCCTACACAGGTTTGTATCAGATCCTTTGCATATATATTATAGCTTTCAATTTAGAATTTTTTAAGAACTCCTGTGTATGAATGAGTAGGTCTCTGATTTTTTTGTCTTCACTTGGGGCTCTTTTCCATCCATCGGTTTACCTTGTCCAACTTTGGTGTGATCGTTTTTGTTTTATTTTATTTTGTTATGTTTTGTTGTTCTCTTTTAGAAGCCTGTTCTTTTCTAATGAGACAGAAAAGGGGTGAGTCTGGATGGGAAAGGAGGTGGGAAGGAACTGGGAGAAAGAGTGGGGGTAACTATAATCAAGATACATTGTATAAGAAAAGAATCTATTTTCAATAAAAGGGAAAAAATGGAAGGGAGGGCATGAGATATTTAATAGAAAAGAATTATATACATACATAAAGTTATGTAACAATAAAATTATTCAGAATGTAATCAATCCCTATTGTGCCGAAAATTTCAAATTAAGGATGGCAAAATTTTAAAAATAGAACTGTAACAGTACCGTAAAACTAAATATTTAACACATACATTATAAATAAATAATAAGTAAATACAAAATAAATCTTAATCTAACTTTACATTAGAAAAGTGATAGTTTTAATGCTCAAAGGTTACCATATCTATCCTATAAATTCACTGTATTTAAAGAACTAAGATTAATGTATTCTTTCCTTTTCTCTTAAACTTATATAGTCAATACATGATGAACAACTATAAATAAAACTTTATTAAAGGTTATTCCATTAGTACCCACCACTAAGCAATGCAATAGTGACCACCTTGATATGGAATTTTGAATAACAGCACATTTTCAAAGTTTATAAATGAAATTCAAAGAGAAGAAACAGTACTAAACTACAAAGTTTACGTAATTTTATTACCTAGTAATTAAACTCCCGTATGAGAAAGAACTGTAACCATGGGATCCACTGCCTGAATGTAAGCTGAACCACAAAGAAACAAAACACAAACAACACACAAAAGTCTCCATTCTGGCTGATGACCATTAGTCTATGGTGGGAAAAGAGGGTTTAAATTGGAAGCAAAGACTCATTAAAAGTTAAGCCTGCTTTGAACTGGGATGGAACTATTACTTGCAAAGTTACCCTAGAATTTGAAGAGCCCACACTCCACAATTAAGCAGGAGCAACCTACAGGCTGAACCAGGAAGAAACTTATTGACAATGAAAGTGAAGCTTCCAGCTAGAAAACAACACTTGAATCACAGTTTCCCTAGAAATGAAAGAAACACTGCTTGGAGGGTCATTCAACTAAAGCAAGAATAGAATCACTCAATAGCTTTTGAAGATTTTTTTTTTCCTCAAGCAATTCTATTTTGCCTTCAAAAAGAATCCCTAACTTTAGAAATGACAGCTCTGGGAAGAAATTTTGATCCTAAAGACTATGTGGGAAGTAAATGCAGAAGGACCAGCTACTCACACAGCACTGGCAAAATGAAAGTGTTCAAAGGACTTTTGAAAACTTAAAAGAAAGTAATCTTTTTTCTTTTTAAAAAAAGCTTCTGAACACTTTTTAGTTCTGTGATTTTTCTAATCCCAGTAGTTTTGTCCCATGTCTCTAGGTGCCACCCTAGTGGCATGCACATTTAATACATATGCTAGCAGGCTTTCATTAACTTAAGAATGCAGTCAACTTCTATCACAAACACATTTATGGGTCCAAAAGAGTACAAGCCACTCCATGACTTTAATAAAGTCATCATTAATTTAAAAGTAAATCAAAATGGGCTTTATGTTTTTAGAAAAATAGACATATACATGAAGTGGGAAGAGAGAGAGAGAAACAAACGTTGGGAGGCACTGGGCTTGTGATTACCTTGATTATGAGGAATTGGGTTATGGCATCATAGGTGTTTACGTATATCCACACTCAAACTTCCCACATGAAGTACATGTTGTTCTTTCTTTATCATTCTTCAATAAATCTGTTGATAAAAATCACATGCCTCTGAAATGTTAAAGAACAAAAAGTCTAATTAACAGTAAGTATAGACCAGGAAAGCAATGCATTCAAAAACACACAGTGTGCCACAGGGTTAAATGATTCTGGAGAAACCACCCTTGAAATGCAGGTGTCTAATTAAAGTACATTCCTGTGAGCTTAGATTCCTTCTGCATTATGTTAGAGTAGCTATCACCATAACCAGGCACGTGGTGGCAGCCTGTCTAACTCTTGCATACCTGAGGTCCTGTGACTACATTGACCAAAAACATTTATACCAGCTGATGGTCACTTGATCCTCACATCTCTCTATTTAGTAAATTGTTCTACAAGTCAACTTGAGGTTTGAGGTGAACATTTCTGGGACATTCCTGTTCATGACACTTTTAAAAAGATATTCTCTGCCAAATAATTCTAGCCTGAACAGGCCTGGGAAGGGTTTGGGTTGGCACAAGATCCTAAACATGCTTCTAAGGATGAAACCTCTTCCAGCTAATAAAGACAGACTCAGACTAGTTTTTGAAAATAATATTTACCAATTAGATACATGCCTTTAATCCCTCTGAATGAAAAAGATTAATTTTTAAACAATTACTGGATGAGAAGTGGGTTTTGCTCACGAAATACACTTAGAGAAAAGGGATAACTTTACCTAAGTGACACACAGGGGTTTTTTTTGGTGTGTGTGTGTGTGTGTGTGTGTGTGTGTGTGTGTGTGTGTGTGTGTGTACAAATTCCAGAAATCAATTGCCTTAAATCCACTGTCTCCCTTCCTTCCTTCTCTCTCTCTCCCTCCTCTCTGTAAAAAACACCTAAGGCATTTTCTAGAAACAGTGTCAGCAATGTGCAAGGCAGTGAAGGATTCCTATCCTTAAAAAAGGGAAATAAAATTTGCATCCCATTAATGATAAGAAAATATGCACATCAAATAATTGTTTTCTGAACCTATAAATAATGGAAAGAATAAAATTTGCATCCCATTAATGATAAGAAAATATGCACATCAAATAATTGTTTTCTGAACCTATAAATAATGGAAAGAATAAATAAATAAACCAGTCACTTTCTCCAATAATGAATACTTGGTCTTTGTTTCACCACAACCCATTATTGGCCTTCCCATATTGGGTCTCACTTTTGAGCCATATGAATTTTTCTGAAGACATTCAACATCACAGGCTGTAGGTCTCAGTTATAATATTAACCACCAAGCCTCTTGTTTTTACCAATGTCCAACTCTTGTGCCATCTAATATTTTCAAAGTACTGAATTTTTAGTTCTTCTGTAGCTCTTCTCAGACAACTTCTTTTCAGTCCAAAGTGGTGGGCCCTTTATGTGCTGGTTGCTCACTCCTCCTGCCTGTGGAAGGTCCAGTTCTAGGCCTCCTCAGAGATGAAAAGAAGGATGCTTCTTTGGAGCTTGCTCACTGATGGCTCTGTCGGTGCTGGTCAGAAACAAAATCACACTGCTCGGATATTAATGGTTAGAAATGCAGCCTCCACCTGCCTGGACTGAGTCTATCAGGTCGATCTCAGTCCTCGGGGGAGGCTTTGCCCTGGAGGAGGTGGAAATGGGGGTTGGGCGGGGGGGGGGGGGGGGGGGGGGAAAGGAGAGGGGGCAGGAGGAGGGAGAACAAGGGAATCTGTGGCTGTTATGTAGAACTGAATGGTACTTCAAAATAAAATAAAATAAAAAAATAAAAATAAAAAAAAAGAAATGCAGACTCCTGTGAGAACACAGGTAGTTTTAGGTAGTAATGGAGTCTCATTCTTTTGCAATTCCCTAGGTGGATTCTACTAGTGTATGTAACAAGGAGAAAACGGAAAACCTAAGGGAGACTTTAAAGAGTGGTCTGAAGAGTGTTGCAAAAACTTTAGAGAATGTGAGAAAGAGAGCAATATATAGTCCTAACATACAACCAAGTATTTACTGCCAAACTGGTTGAGGCTGGTTGTTACACAGTGAAAATGACTCCATTTCTTCAATTGGTCAGAAGAGCAAGTGTTTTGTTGGAAGCAGCATAATACAAACTAAGGACCATGCCACACCTTGACAATAGTATTCTTCTCTCCTCAATTTAGTTGCTCATAGTGGAAGAGTTTTCACATAGCCAGTTCTGTAGAGCAAAAACAAGTGTTTAGAGAAACATCATTTAAAATGAGTCAACATTAAGATGAAAAACTAAGAAAAGTAGGGCAGGGAAGATTGGTAAAGTCTGAAAAGTACTTGCCACAAAAGAAAGACTTGAATTTGGTCTACAGCACCAAAGTTTGAAAAAGAAAGAAGCAATAGCCATCAACAACAGTGGATGGTGGTGTTCTACTGTAATCACAGCAATGGAGAGAGATGAAGAGAGCTGGATTCCTTGGGCTTACTGACCAGCCAGCCTCCTCTAATTGATGAGTTCAACAAGAGAACCTGCCTTAAAACAAGGTTGACAGCACCCAAGAACAACACTGGTGGTTGACCTCTGGTCCATGCACCACATGAGAGGAAAACTTCCCTCCTAATGGGAGGGAAGGCAGGAGAGAGAGCTATCTTTTTTTCATTGGAAATCATCTATTTTTATACTGCATAATATGCAATATAAAAAGGAAGGTAGGTACTAAATAGGGTCACTACAAGTGACAAAGTGCAAGGAGGAGAGGTGACCACCACTGCAGCAAAAACAGAAACATGGGTAAGAGAAGACAGGCAACCCTGACACTCCTCAGTGAGGACATAAGCTCCCTGGATGGCTGCTCTCACCTAGGTACAACATGAGAAAATCTGAAAGGTTGGAAAGAGAAGGGAGTGACTTTGATCAGTTTAATTAAAGTTAGAAAATGTTAGAGTGCAGAGTCCACAAGAAAGGGAAGATTATTCCTAAGCTTGGCGGAAGGCAAGAGATACAGGAAGGAAATCTTTCTTCCTGTGCAGAGGAACAGTAGCCAACTTCATTACTAGGTTGAAAGGGGAAATAACAGGAATAAAATTGCTGTTTATATTGATGGTAAGTAACACAGGGGAAATCTGGTTCCTCTTTCTGTGAGGGGAAAAGGGGGTCAGGAGAAGTATGCCTTGAAAGGATTAGCTGAAAGTCAGGTAGGGCTGGATGTGACCGTCAATGTGTCTTAGGAATGTAACCATAAGTTTAAAAGGGAGTGGGGTAAGAGGGCTGGGATGTGACTAAGCATGTGGCAGTGTCTACCTACCATGTGTGAGGCCCTGGCCTCCACACCCAGGTGCTCCCTCCACTCAGAAAAGGCTCTGCATTCTTCAAAGTTCTAAGCCTCTGACAACAATGTTCATTCTCCCTCTTACTATGCTATCAAGACTGTTTCAGATTCTCATGGGAAATTATTATTGATTTTCAGACATAATCTTTCTTGTAAGCCTTACTCTGATGATCAAACTCTCTGTAGTTTGGGGAACAAAGTAGGGGGAAAAAATCCCTAACATGGTCATTCTTTTACTTTCCCATCTTAAGAGTAGTAGTGCTAATATGGAAATCCCAGATAGACTGAAGTGAGCTGTCATGTCCATCATCACATTTCTTCCACAGTTCTCCCTATGAAAACTGGCAGATACCATAATAATTTGATAAAAGAGCAGTACCAGATGATTTGGTCAAAATGAAATAAAGCAAGACTTTTCTTTGACTGAGTTTCATTTCCAGACAGAATCTTACATTCTTTGTCCACCTTTATTACTATACCTCCTAATGTTTTTAAAGCTAAAATACAGCTGATGAGTTCTCCAATCATGAACACAACACTCAGAGCCAAGAACTCTCAAGATCCAGTAAGAAAACAAGTTATGCTTTGTTTCCAACATGCGAATGGGAAACAGACAGAAAGCCCTTAGGAAAAATGTCGTTTTATCAATACACCAAACAAGTTACAAAACAGTGTGTCTACTGGAGCCCTCAACTAGGATACAAGCCACAACAAAAGCAAAATCAACCAAACAAAAAACCAACCCACAGTTCTTAGACTCTATTACAAATGAGAAAAACACACAGTACCATTTCCCTACAAATATTAAGGTTCTGAGCAAGCTAAAAGGCAAGATTTGATGTTGTTCCTCTTAGTTTCTTAAACCTACTTGCCCATAGAACTCTCCTCATGTCCCTTCAAAACACGTTAAGTACCATCTCCCAAAGCACAGAAGGCTATACCCAGACAGCTCATAGTTTATCACATAGACAAGTTTGGGTGGCAAATTATGTAATAAGTGCTCTGGAGGCAATTTTCTCAAAACCACAAATGGGAAAAAGTATGAGAGACAATGAAGGACATTTAAAGTGATGGGTACCTGGAGAATAAATATGCTACCAACACGGTCTAGGTCCAAAAAAGATACCAGGCAATAAATCAGTCTTCCAGGAAAAAAAAATCAGTAACATCTGCCTTTACCTGTGGTTTTGTGAATCACTTGAAATCAATTATTATTTAGTGTCCTTGTAGGAAGAATTGGAAATGAGCTCAGAGTCTTGACCAATCTCAAAGTGACACAAGGGTTCCATGATCCAGGAAACAGCTGGGCATTTCTGAGCCTGCTTATTCTTCATCAGAATAAAATAATACCAACCCACATGACCATAGAAAGGCTTGCACACAATGAGGTAGGTACCTTATAACCAGCTTCTGAAACTGCAGCCTTGTTACATAGGAGCCCTACAACAATGGTGTGTTAAAATCATGTTATAAAGCCAGCAGGCAGCTGCTCTACCAATTTGGGGAATGGGAGATCACTTTGTGAAAAAAAATACATTCATTTCAATGACAAACGGGTGGAGAAAGATGAGGGTGGCTACAGACTACATTCACCTATCCTAGAAAATACTATGTTTCTATACCAAAACCATTAAAACTCTAACAGGTTTTTCCTCCTTAGGAGAAGGTAATCTTGATTTTTAGCAAACAGGGACATTTTCAACCACTCCGTCTGCTGTAATGATACCTTGTTTTCTTCAGATTCTTCTAAAATCAAGGAATAAGCAAATGCAAAACTATACATAATTAATTTAGATGATCGGGAATTCTGGAAAACATCAACATAAATGAATAAGGAAGTGAAATTATCCCCTAGATCTGGTGCCCTTGTGCCCCATTTTAACTCTTCCCCTCTTGCTAGCCACCCTGTTCTCCACTTGATACAATTATTCATCTTTCTGCCATTAAGGATTTCTTTGCATTTTCTAGAAATGTATGTAAACAGCATTACATTCAGTGTATTCTCGTAAGGGTCCCTCACTTTATTTATGATAGTAACTTTTTCCAATTCTGAGCAGTACCCATTGAGATTCACTGTGATTTGTTTGTCCATTAAGTTGCAGCTGGACGTTTGGGTTTTTCTAGGTTTTGACTATAACTATTAACATAACTATAACATTCATGTACACATGGCTTTTTTTTTGTCACTCTAAATGGGACAGCTTGATCACACAGTAAGTGAATGTTTTACATTCTAAGAAATTGCCAAGTTGTCTTCTAAAATATTTCTACCATTTCACATTCCTTCCTAAATATCTAAGAGCCCCAAACTCCTGCATCCTCAACCTCAACTTAATAGTCAGCCTTCTACATTTCAGCCATTCAAATAGTGTATAGTTTTTATTTACATTTCCCTAATGACTAATGATGCTGAACACTATACGTGCACTTATCTATACAATATGAGTATCTTCTTTAGTGAAAGGTATGTTGAGATCCTTTGCCAATGTTTTATTCTTGCTGGTTTCTCATTATTGAAAATGTCATCAGTTTCCAGGAGTGGTTGAAACAAACTCAATCAAATTTTACAGAATTAATGGTACATGAATAAATAAAAATTTCTACAAAATATTTTCTAAAGCCTATATTCTGTTTGAGGAGCTTGAAGAGAATTTAATTACTTATATGACTGCTGCTGCAAGGTTAATGAATGAATATACTACATGGTACCCAAAAAAATCCCCTTGGTTACTCCTCAGAAAAATTACCCATTTTTCATCCATACGTCACATTTCAAATATTCTAACTGCACACTAGTCCTACCAATTCTATTTTATAAAACAATAATTTCTCATATAGAAAACCCAGGCCCATATTTAAATGTAAATAAAGTTAAAACCCATGTCACATTGTTTGTGCAAATGGTGGCAGATAAAACGTGACATGCAAACAAGACCATGAATTCCCAGTGGGGATATGTTAACAGCAGCTAAATTGGAGGGCAGTTCAAGGAATTGCTCTGAGAGAAAGCCGGCCTAGTTCTGTTGTGTGGCACCACCATATCGTCGCTCAATTGTTACAGTTGATGTGGGTTTCCTTTTAGATGCCTGGAAAATGACTTTGCTCACCACATCCACATTCTGAAATACTTTTTGAGAACTTGTAACCAAACTGCAGGAACTGACTCATTTTGCAGTGCCCAGCCACCACACAATTGTTTCAAAGAGACTCAAGTCAAAGGCAGAAACACCAAGGTTTCGGGACACAGGCAGAAAGTTGTCTGGATTTACATGAGAAGAGGGGGAAATCCCAGGGCACAGAGAATAAGGATAGAGTCCATGAGATTAGGTATTGGAAGAAGGACTGAGGACAACACAATCTTTACAGACAAAACATGCTGTTGTCTTCAAGGCAAGAAATCATCTTTCTGTTTCTAGAATGTAGATTCAGCAGAGAGATGTCCACAGGACAATTTCATACAAAATGATGCCTTAAAAGGCCATTCTTGAATTCCTCATCCTCCCCATCTCCTCAGCAAAGTGATGGTCAGTCATAAGCACTTCCTTCATAGGATGTAAGCAGGAATGGACAGCATGTCTGGGACACCAGGAAGAATGAAGGGCTGACACCTGGGCTTGGAACCAGAGATTTATCCCCTGGGACACCCCTACCTCCTCCCCTGTCCATTTCTCCATCTTCCTCTTGGCTCCATATGCAATGCATCCAAGGGAATGGGTGTGTTCATAACGTCCCAATCCTCTCTCTGTTTTCACACTGAGTTCTTGAGTCATGTCAAGGAAGCAGCAAATGTAGCCCTTTTCCCCGACACCACACAACTGTTCCCAAAATATTCATTTCTCCTTCCACACAAGTGAAACAGGTTAGTCAGTTTCAGCCAGAGGCAATGATAATATCTGGCCCAAATGAACCAAACTATAAACAACAAAACCAGTCATTCGTTTATGCAGGTGGGCTGCTTGCTAAAAAGAAGAAAAGGGTTAACAGGAATGCATCACTAATTAGTCAAGCCATATGATAAGATGTTTGGATAAGGGCTCAGGTATTATGAAATAAGATCCACTTAGGTAAGATCTATGAGTAGTTATCAAGCCCCATCGGTTGTCAGGCCTGGTCTAGTAGAGTTGTCTACATAATGGTATATATATCCTTTATGGTTGTTCTCACGTTTGCCATGCAAACTCCCAGATGACACTAATTGCACATCCTTTATGCACAAACCAAGACTTTCAGTATCAGATTACAAAAAGAACAGCAGGGAGAATTTATGGCGGTCATCTACCTTTCAGGAATGGCAAGTACTTGTTTTCAATACAATATTACTTTAAAAAGGTATAATTTCCAACCCTTCCCAGCTGACCAACTCCTTTCATTTTCCTAGGTTCCCTTTTCATCTCGAATTGTAAAAGCAGTAGTTTTCTAACCTGTGCCAAACAAAATTTTCTTATAGATTAATGAAGAATTTAACTAATTGACTGAATATAAAATAGAATTGGTAAAAAACCTAAGCTGCTTCAAATTCCAAACAAAATGCACAAAGACATGCCCAATGGGAAGACAGTTATAGGTAAACATAAATCAATGGAAACATCATTATTAAATAGTCAAGCCACCACTTCTCTGAATGCATGGGATAGGAGGAACTATCCACCTTGAGCTCCTTCATCTTTCTATACTAGGAGCTTTATAATAAAACATCAGAATTAGAATCACAAAAGAAGCATTTTATCAAAAGAAGCCATCTACAATTTATACCCACTTTGGTTTTATAAGATGCAAAGGGGTTCATCTCTCCAGGTTCTCTATGGATATCATACCCCCTTCCTCTAGTTAGTTAGTACCTCATACCTACAGCAGCATCTTAACTATGGAGAACAGATTACTAAATGGTCCATCTTGATGTGTTTTGTAGTTTTTATTTTTTTCTTACTAAAATTTTCTTCCTCTAGCTTAAATCATGGCTGTCCCTGATCTCTCTATGGGTTTCTCTGCACAAATGTCACTATATCAAAGAGGCATTCCAATCAGCTCTAGATAGCAGCGGAATTCGAAGCCTGCAATGTTCCCTATCTGTCTGGGTTGGTTCTGTTTTCTGCCATAACATTTACATATTTCTTTCTTTCCACCTACCATGTGAGTGAGGGCTTTATTCACCACTGCATTCTTACACTCAGAACACTAAAACAAACCTTTTTCTGTGTGGTATCTTTGTCTGGTAATTCTCCTACATACCACTCAAGACAACTTTTATTAACACCTTACCAAAAAAAATCCAAACTTTAAGGATTAGGAGTACAGGACTGAAGGAATGATCCATTTGACTATGGTTAAGAGAAACAGTGCAGAAGAAGAAAGAATAGGTGATATATAACCTACCCACCATCGTGGGGTTATTAGTGTGTGAATGACAAACAGGATGTGGGCAAGTAAGAAACCCTGTGTTGACAAATTTGATTGACCAATTAACTTTGATCTACATTACCTATGCCTCCCAATTGGACCATGTGTTCACTAGGAATGCAAACTTCAAAATTCACAATTAAATACATATTATCTTCAATGTCTTTCTGTCTAAAAGACACAGGTCATTCTGTTCCCTTGAGAAGAATGTAAATGGTTATTTTTTTTTTTTTTTTTTTGGTTTTTCCGAGACAGGGTTTCTCTGTGTAGCTTTGCGCCTTTCCTGGAGCTCACTTGGTAGCCCAGGCTGGCCTCGAACTCACAGAGATCCGCCTGCCTCTGCCTCCCGAGTGCTGGGATTAAAGGCGTGCGCCACCACGCCCGGCTGTAAATGGTTATTTTTAAAAGACCTGTGGGCAGTGAAATCCAGGTTGAACTTAGTACTTAATTATAAGTATTCAAGAGAAATATCCTGCTTCCAGAATCGTGACAAGCAATACTTTCTCAGGAGTGTTAGTAGTGTTATATGTCCCTCTCCCCACAAAGAGAAAAGTATCCCTCCTTACTTTTCACAGCTTTACTTAAAGATTAAAAAACAAGCAAATAGCCACCACTACCACAACAAAACAAATGACAAAACAAAAACCCTCAAATTTAACTGAGGTCAGAATCAGAGTTCAATTCTATTTTAAATTATTTTCCAAGATACCTTTGGGGAGGCTTTTGTAAACATTTATTGTTCTTTATAGAAATGGTTTGAAAGTGTAGGTTCTGAGATTATATTTAAAGTTTGGCCATGAAGAAAGGAAGTCAATCAGCCCGTTTAGCCATTTTTCTTCACAGTTTTGCCTCCTAAGCCTTTTTGTCTCAGTTTAAGCAAGGACACTGGTTGAGAGAAGATGCTCAAAGACTTGGGTGTCAGTCTGTGAGAGGTATACAACCCCCAAACAACAAGTATCAAACAAAAGGCCTTTACTGAGGGAGAATGGACCGAGGTAGTTTACAGCTTATAGCTACTCCTCTCTCCAGTCACATTCCATGGACTCTCATCCTGTCCTTTTTTCCCCTCTGTCTGCAGGAAGAGGTTGAATAAGTGTAAATTAGGATGAATAAATTAGCAGAAAAAAATTATGGAATGATGGCAAGTCCCATTAGCATATCCTCCTAGGGGCAGGCCCAGTTCAAGACCAATAAGCATTTTTAGAGATTTCCAAGTACTTTAAACTCATGGACTTGGGTGGGTTGCCCTCATCTACCTTCTAAATCAAATTCTCAGCATTTACAGCAAGAAGCAACTATGAATTTTCAAGCTGTATTCCCATAATCTGAAACTTAAGTACTGGTGCAAACAGGAAGTTTTGTTTTTAAATGGGCATCAGTGGCTGCTTCCAAGCTCTAGTCTATAGAGAAAGACTTCAGAACTAGATGGAGATAAAGGTAGAATATATTTATGAATATAGATTCTCATTCACTTTACCTTTCTTCCAAAAGTCCATCCTGAGGATTCAAGTGCTCACATACATCTCCCATCCACCCCCAACTTCAAATAAAACCTTGAGAGGAAAAGAACAGGGAACAGGGGAAGTTAGATGAGTAAATTTATTAGTGATTTAGATCAACTTTCGAAACAAGGAATTCCCCTCCTGGACTTCAGTGGCCTAATTAAAACTCATAAAACACCAGTGACTAAGACTGTTCCTACTGATTTGTGAAATAAGGAGTATCAAAAGTCAACTGTGGATTTCAATGTTGAGAGGCCCAGGTCTGAAATATGTGACACTCTCTAGAACAGAATTGAGAAGATCACTGCTGAAACTTTCAACTTCACTCAACTTTTATTCTGCCTTTGGACCCAAAGTGCTTCTCATCTGTACTGGCAACAGCCTAGTGGCCAGAAGCAAGTTCCTTTGTTTCCGTGTGCTTTAGCCTCCTCACTTATGAAGAAGACACGACAGTGGCATCAACAGCTTGCTACGAGGATCACTCATTACTGCCCGTTGAGTACCTGCAGGAGCAGCTTCTCAAACACACTAACTGCACAACAAATGGTAACCAACAAATTATTGCCTTTTAGTTCATCTGTGGTACCCAATGTCACATATGTTAGCATAAACCTACAGGCCTGGGGCTAAACTGATAGGGTTTGGGAAATACAAGTTAGTGGAGCACCATTATTCCAGGTTCCCTAACGTGTACTCTCTTCAGGTTCTGTGGTTTAGAGAAACCAATGGAGTCACTCACCTACCTAGGGGCAAAGTATACTTCAAGCACAAGCACATTTGATCCTCAAGATTGGGCCTCTTATATAATAAACAATTCAGATTTGGAGATTATTTTGTATGCAGGTAATGAGAACTGTGAAAGCAAAGCATTGCTGGGCCTAAATAAATTCAACCCATTTTTTGTAGTAGAGAACTAAATTAAGGTACTTATGGGGTGGGGGGATGTCAATATTCTCTTTTAAAAAAATATTTTGTCCATTTTAAAAAAAGAATCAAGTCAGAAAAACTATAGTAACACCAAAAATAAAGCCCCCAAACAGAAGAGCCAAGTGCTTCAGGAAATACTTTTTTTTTCATAGCAAGAAGGAGACGTCCTTTAAAATGAAATCTTAGCCTGGCCTTCATTACAGAAGATCCCACCTTATTTATTTATTTATTTATTTATTTATTTATTTATTTATTTATTTATTTATTTATTTATTTATTTGTTTATGTATTTATTTTTGTTTTTTGAGGCAGGGTTTCACTATAAAAAGCCCTGGCTGTCCTAGAACTAGCTCTGTAGCCCAGGCTGGCCTTGAACTCGGATTTACCTGCCTCTGCCTCCCAAGTGTGGGATTAAAGGTGTGTAGTACCATCCAGTCCCTGAAATGTTCGAAATACGTATTTTGTTTTGCTTTGTTTTTTGAGACAGGATTTCTCTGTGTAGCCCTGGCTATCATAGAACTCACTCTATAGACCAGGATGTCCTTGAACTCACAGAAAGCCTCCTGACTCCCACCCAAGTGTGCACTACCACTGCTCAGTTTACATTAACAAATTTAATGTGCAAAGTTATCACCACACTTACATTAATATTTTTAACGTTATTACAAAATAGGTGCTATTTACTGTAGCTAAGAAAAGCAACTGTTTCAGTTGCTATACTGATTTACAAAAGTCATCAAATCCAACTTCTATATGCATCAAATCTGTTCCTTTAGAAAAATGAAAGGAAATGAGCTATAATGATGTGTTTACAAAACAACATAATTTACAGCTAATAGCACTGTGGTATGCTTTATGTCTTAGATTAGCTTAAACACTTTAGGGTGGAAAAATTAGGATAAATGGAGTAATTAGAGATAAGTTATAGCATAGAATCATAAGAACATGAATCAGAAGATGTTCACATTAAATCACTTACATTATCAATATAAAGTACGTACAGCAATTGACTACTTTTCAAAGAAACAAGAGCAGTTTAGTAGGTAAGTGTTAAGATATTTTAACTGGCAGGCGGATCTCTGTGAGTTTGAGGCCAGCCTGGTCTACAAAGCAAGTTCCAGGAAAGGCACAAAGCTACACAGAGAAACCCTGTCTCAAAAAAACAAAAAACAAAAACAAAAGATATTTTAACTGAAATACATGCTCAAATTCTGCTGCCCATCTCTGTAAGTTCAAAGTAGTTAATAAAATGATACAAAAAAATACAAAAAAAACAAAAAAGAAAAAAATTGGCAAAATACTTTTTTCTTATCAATACCATTTTGAAATGAACATAAGGGAAGCTAAAGACAGATCAAAATATATATCTAGAAATTTTTATACCTGTTCAAAGCTAACAATACCAGGAGTGGTTGACTAAAATGTCAAGCGAGGACATAAAATATACAACATGCCAAAAGGAAGTGCTAAAAAGAAAAACTAAGTGGGGACAGAGGGACAGGGAAGTAAAACGGAGGGCTGGAAAGTTTTTTTTAAATCACTAGAAACACATCGGGAAACGAGAAACAACGTAGAAATGTTTTTGAGAAGCACCGTTAAAAGCATCTTTTTCTGGATTTAGTCATGCAGTTCAATTTCCTGGGGCTGCCGGATTTCCTGAAGGCACTTACTGTGCCCAGCATTACTTTTATACAGAACAGTCACCCACTCAGGGGGTGACCCTTTCACCTTCACAGCCTAGACCTCCTTCTGGGTTAAAAAAACAAGTCCCAGAAAATAGCTATAAAAGGACTTTTTCCCCCGGGCGGTGGTGGCCCACGCCTTTAATCCCAGCACTTGGGAGGCAGAGCCAGGCTGATCTCTGTGAGTTTGAGGCCAGCCTGGGCTACAGAGTAAATTCCAGGACAGGCTCCAAAGCAAGCTACACAGAGGAACCCTGTCTCAACCCCCCCCCCAAAAAAAGGACTTTTTCAACTGAAATTGCCTTGGGGTTAAAAAAACATGTAATTTCTTTTAGTATTTCCCAATTTAAAAAGTCAGGTTGATTCACTGATAGAGAGGTTAAGGCCCTGGAATTCCCATAGTCCCACCACCCACCGGTTAACAAACATTTCAAACAGGATCCTGGTAATGATCATAGTGGTGATATGATATCACCACTTTCTGATGACACTAGGCATAGGGTAACCAGGAATGGGGGACCAGGTGACACACCCCTCTGAGTTTCAGTGCTTGCAAAACCTGACTCCATTATTTCCCTTTATGTCACATTGGGCAATTTGTTTCACCTCTCTGTTATAGTTTTCTCTACACAAAATGGAATAACAATCATATTGGCTTTTCAGCTAATATATGTAAAACATTTAATATGAAAATATACCTCCTGGGTATCTATCAGGAACTGGTAGGCATTGTGCTAGATGCCAGGGATACATTTAGAAAAGTACCTAACACAAAGCATTAGTCCAATAAATGTTAATTCAAGAGTCAGAAACCCTTATCTGGCAGGAGACACTCAGATTACTATAAATCTTATAAAGAGGGTGATTACTTTATATACACACATATGTATGTAACTACAGGGGAGGTCTGGTACTCTATTTCAGAATCAAGTATGGCGAGTATTTCTGTGATAAAACATACAGACTTAGTGAGCTAAATAAAGAATACAAGTGTCCTTGTGTAAGCTCAGGTCAGGACTTGCTGTCAGTTGATGACAAAACTTTTCCCCATTTGTTAGACCTGTTTGAATTGAGAAGAAGTGGTAGCTTTATATTTATTAAGTAAGGGACAAACCTTACTGAAATCTTTTCCTCACTAATTCTTAATGTGCTAGTGACAAAATAAATTGTCAAAGCCACTGAGTAATAGAAAATGGGAGTAGAAAATGCCTTCAGGCATGGAAAATGCACAAGTACATAATTAATCTATGGTACATATTAGTCTAAACACTCTCTTGCTCTGATACAGTGTTTCCTAGATTATCAGCCTGCCAATTCATTCCCATAAACAGGTTTCAAAAACTCTTCTTAAAGAATGTTAAAAGTGATTTTTGAATAAGATAAACTGTTTAAATTTCATGGCTATTTAATAATGCAATCCTGTCTATTCCATTAGGAAAAAGAAGACAAGCTAGTAAATGGCAAATGAACAGTTGGTTGAAAAGCATGTGTCTTGCAAGAACACAGGAGCTTCTGTAGTCGGCCCAGAGGAGAGGAATAAAGGCTATGCCAAAGTGGTTCTTTTCACATTGCATTTGAATATTTGCAGCTCTTGCAGAGCCTACAATAACTGGTTAAAGATGTTCTTACTGCTGGTCATCACTGGAGAAAGATGTGCACAACCTTACAGAAGCTGACCTCTTATTACTCTATATGTTGGTAATAAGTATTGCTTTCTTCAAAACCTATGCTTACCACTCCTATGGTCAGCCCATGCACAAAAGCTAGTCAAGAAGACAAGAAAGGAATACAGTGTTTCCTATTTAGGATGTTTCATGTTTTTTTCCCCTTCTTATTATCCCCCTACTCAATGAGACTGTAACACAAGGTTTGAATGACATTTATGAACTGAGATTTCTAAGCTATATGACAATACTCAACTACTCTTATCTGAGTTCTAAGAAACAGACAGTCATTTCATTGGTTATTAACCCCCCCCCCTTGGAATTAAGTTTACACTGAGAGAGAGAGAGAGAGAGAGAGAGAGAGAGAGAGAGAGAGAGAGAGAGAGAGAGAGAGAGACTGAGATTACCTCAATAAAACTTAATCAGACAAAGGTATATAGTATACTTCTGAAATACTCCTGGAGAGAGGTTATGGCTCTCAAATGGCTTCCTTTCACTTTGCTGTTTTTACAAACCCACAAATATATGTCATTAATGTAATTTACCAAATATACCAAAATACCAATACTTTCAATAACTCCAAGAGGGATTTCAGAGTGATGCTTTATATGTATATTTTAAAATAATACACTGAGAATAAAGAATGACAAAGTAAAATAAAAATGAAGCTTTTGGAAAAATTATTCTAGGACATACTTTGTAACATTTACTATTCCAGTTTACATTAAATCCCGTTTTTATCACTCAAGACAATGGCTTCTAAATGCCTGAAGATCATCAAGGTTTTATATAGTCTTTTTCCTATCCAGCATGTATTTAGCCCAATATTAAACCACCATGTTTTATTCAAGTAATTACATGAAATAGAGGTAAAAATAAATATTACTCTCTGAAAACACTAGCAGTATTATCTAGAAATGCTTTCATTCCACCATTTCTCTGTCTTTCTCTCAAACCTATAAATTCATGCAGGTCAGAAGGGTATACTTTCATTAAGTCAAATGACTTGTGACATTCACACAAACTTGCATTTCACAGCCATGCTTGTCTTTCAATTTAAACGGAAGTGTTTATTAGCCTAAGAAAAACGTTCACTATGTAAAGTGAGGGGGCAATTTACAGATTCTACTGCACTCATTCTCCTCCCCATCTGCACCCCACTCAATTAACAGAGAAACCGTAGCTTTGTTATCGTGTTATAGCTTTCTTGTTTTAAGTTGAGAATTTTATGATTTCAAATGCAGCAGAATGGGAAGCAGAAGTCAGGAATGTTCGTCTAACTTTTAATTTAGTTGGAGATACTTAAAGCAAATAAACAATATTATACCCTTTATAGGGTATAATAAAGCACAATTCTGTTCACAGGGTGTAATTGCATGTTAGCATTTATAAATGAAGATTTCTCAGAATACCTATATAATTACTGACACTTAAAATATTTTCCCTATAATTCGATGTAAGTATATATCACATGATTATTTCCACTGACCAATGAGAAACTGGCAAAAATCAAGCAGCCACCCAACAATCTTTGCCTGTTGTGCTCAACCTTTCTCCACATAATCTTTATATTAAGCAAAGTCAAGTAATCAAACATTCACATTTAATATAAAACTGTGCTATCTCACTGTCCTTAGGAACACAGATATTCAAGCTTTATTATCTTCCTGGGGAAACCTTAAGCATAGTAGCAGCACAGATTCAAAATCAGAAAACTGAATTTCAGGTTTCAGAAAAAGGAACCCAGACACAAAGGCACTATGCCACTAAGAGTTGCTTATTACCATCTCGAAAATGTTATGGACTATATGGAAATAGGCACCCTTTTGCTTTATTAATGTAATCAAACAGTACAATCTCAAAATCATGACATGAATGCAAAACAAAATCCATGACCATCATAATCTGCCATTCACAATAAGATGTTTTGGGTGCATTGCTTCAACTTCCATTTTGAAAAAAATCTAGATAAAGTACTCGGCACAATGGGAAGGCAAAGGAGCCAACTAATCCTGAAAGTATGTCTTCAAATTTCAACTTGCTAGTCAGACTGAAATGCAAATCGCTATCCATGGAAAGTTAATGTAGCAACTCAAACAACCTGTTTTGATTTTATGCTTTCCTCCACGGAAAAGGAAACCACGTTCAAAAAGTAAGACCTGGCTGAACTGGTAACACTCAGTCCATTTTTTTAATTACCTGGTTCTTTCTCAGCCTTTACGCTATACTGTGGAGCTGCCTGCTTTTAAAATTCCTACATTTCTTGTTATGTTTTCTGTTCTACACACTTGTTAGGGGTCTGTGAACAATTTAGCAATTCTCCCACACACCATATGAGATCTATTAGGGACAGTGCCACTTTTCACTTACCGATTCTGGAAAACACACTGTTTCCTGGTGATAGAACACTGCAGCTTCCGTTTGCTGAAACTCCTTCTTCTCAGCTTGGTAAATCTGATTATAAAACGGCTTTGTTCTGTTCACACGAGGCACTGTTCCTACAAAAGTTTTCTAACGACTTATCTACGTTTCATTCCTGTGACAAAATTAATCAGACAAAGGGGAAAGGGGACAGGGAATAAGTCCACACAAGTTCTTGGCATACATTTTCAGCTACATTTTTCTCCGTTTAATCAGTAAGCTACATTAAAGTGACAGTTACCAGTTCAGGAAGCCAGAGTTTGATCAAATCAGCCGCATGTAATCTGAGTGTCTTCCACTGGTGTGCAGACCCCCCAGGGCAGCAATTACTTGCTCATCTATCACAGGAGGAATCACTGGACAGATCCCTCCCCCACACTGCCCCTGTTGAGGAGTAGCCAGCGGCAGAGTAGAGAATGGACAGTCGCCTGACCCGGGACTTCTTATAGGGACCCACCAATTAGCTGCTGACCAATCGAAACTAACACCTAGTACCTAAGTCACATGACAGGGCAGTCCCTAACACTGTAGGATTTCTGAATTACTGGGGTTATACAAAGGACACTCATTCAGGAAAGTGGGGAGGGGGGCATATGCCGAAACAGAAAACGCCCTGGCTGCGACAACTCAAGCTTTAAAACAACTAACACCCTAGTCTCACACAGACAGAGAAGAACCTGAGAGCCAGCCAGGATAGAAATCAGAAGAATGTCTGGCATGTATTAAAAAATAATCCCAAAGCAGCGGCTGAGCTTAAAAACTTAATGCAGCTATAAACATACTTCTCATCCCGCTTCTGCCAGTGTCCCTGACAATCTTACATTAAAGCTTCATTCGGCACAGCTCCACGGAGCCTTGTAGAGCCACTTGTAGGGAAATGAGAGACGGGCATAATCCTCTTTCCTCCCTCAAAGTGCCTAAGAGAAGATTCCCTATATCAAATATATTTTTTAAAACAGTTGTAAAACTTAAGCAAATTTAAACATCATCAGGACAAATCTTTATGCTAACTACAAATCATATCCCTCTTCCTTGTTCATTTTTTACTGTCCATTTCAAGCACTCTTATTAAGTAAACAAGCCCCTTTCATGAAATAGCTGCCAATTCCTTTTTAACAGCCCAATTTCTCTTAAATACCACTTATGCCTCAGGAAGAAATTTACCACAAACACTCCTACCATTTCTCCATTCTCTGAAAATGGTACTTACAAGTTAAGTGTTCCTTGTTTGGATCTGTCCATTTCTTCTCCCCCTCCCCGACATTTAAAGTCAAAACGAGGTCTCAGCTTCATTTTTCCAAAGAGAATCCCTGTTTTGCTCAAGCAAAGCTGCAGCAGCTATTTCTCCGAGGCGAGCCCAGAGCACTGTGCTGCTTGCCATTCCCAATTTATGGAAGGAAGCATATGTCAAACAAAGCAGGTGGTGACTCACACTGCCTCCCCCGGCCACATTCTCTCCAGAATGGGAGGGAAGTGTAAGTGCAGCCATTTGGATATGAGTCAGTTTTATTAGACTGCTGGTTGTAGTTGATCTGACAGCTCACATTTGTTTCTTTTCTAACTTGTACATTTAAGGATCAGAATACATGTTCTAGTAGTTTCAAAGCATTCAATCGTGGAAACAAGAAAACTCCAAGAGCATTTTTTTAAGCCTAAGCAAAGCCCTGGCCCCACTCCCTAATATGTAATGTTACAGAACCGTATGTTGGAAATTTTAGAACTAAGGCCACTGAATAATGAAATTCACACAACAGTGGGGAAATCAACAGTCTGCCTCAGGTCTTTTACGACCGGGAGAACCCGGTTTAAATCTCGTGATGGGGCCCATGTGGCAGGTTCTTCCGGAAGTGGTCAGGGAGATGAGAGACATACGAGGCTTTCACTTTTGTATGTACTGCAATTTGCACTCTTGAGCCACTTAGATAGAAACACCAACATGACAATGACACTGCCCCACCCCGACAGTCTTTTAATATCAACTTGTTTAAAAGCTGAAGACAAAAACTTGAAAGTCACCAAATGGTCTCTGGGAAAAATCCCAAATAAAATGCTTAAGTCTCCTTTGCAGTAAATGGTTCAGTAATAAGCACGACGGGAGTGGCATTACATGGAGTCAATTGTTCCCAGGTATTACGCAGATAGGAAGAAATGGAATAATGAGTACAATTTCCCACACACAAAAAATCTGCAAGGCTCAGGCAAGCAGTTGAACAACAGTTATCTCTATTCAGCATACTTCCTTTAACCTTGAGCAAAGTCAGCAAGTGCTTTGACCAAGGCTTATCTACTGTTGATTAAACCATGATGGGTAACTAAGCTATGTTATGTAGGACATATCGTCTATATTTACAATGTAAGGCAAAATTCAAATACCAATTCTCCATTTCATAGATGAAGACACAGAAAAGATACACACACTTAAATAATATAAAAGTTAATTGAGAAGTTGACAATTCATTCACTTTATTAAAAATTCTCCATAAGATTTTACTGGAATAAATACCACTCCAAATTTTCATAAAGATTAGGTTTTAGAAATTAAATTTACACAGACTACTTAGAAGCAGGTTTTCAAATTATATTTCTCAACTAGTTATTAAAATGTGTTCATATTTCAGAGATGTATTAATCTAGCCACTGACATTTTCTGAGTAAAGCTTTATTGGCTAAAAGACAGCTACCTTCCTCTAGTACACAGAGAACATCCAGTCTATAATTACACAGCTTTCAATGAGAATAAACAGAATATTAATAAAATCAAACAATCAAAACTCTGGCATCTAAAGAGACCTTTCACATCTTTGAAAAGTCTAGAGAGCAGCTAGCGTTTTGATCCTGGTTTCTCTGTTCCTAGCTGTGCTCCTGAACTGAAAAGGGCTGGAAAACAGTGTTTGAGTCACACACAGCATAGTTAGTGTATTATTAAAACTACTTTAGCATCGGTGACAAACACTGGACCAAGCCATCATTTCTGCAGAGTGTTGCAGCATCTGTTTGGGCTTTTCCCACTGTATTTTCTGGGGTCTCCTACAGTCAATGAAGAAAGGAGTTAGGACCAGATGGACCAGTCAGAGATGGGCATTCAGAAACTCCCACCACAGCCAAGCACATGCAGGAGACTGGAAGATTGTAGGGCTGTGGCAGGAGGATAAGGAGTTCAAGGCCAGCCTAAGTGAAACCCTGCCACAAAACAAAACAAAAAACAGAACTCTCATTCCAGTTGATCCCAATAGGACAAGATACTAGGACTGTCACCAGCCAGGAAAGAATAAATGTTTGGAGGAACATTATAGCCCTGTTCAGGGCACAGCAAACAGTCCCTAATAAGAGGCATTAAGAAGAGTACAGACCCAGAAAAAAAGTACTCCTTTGTTTTGTTTTTTCCCCCTTCATAAGGCCACAACATAAAACCCCACTATATTTACCCTAAGAGAAACCCAGGCAGTTGGGTGGAGAACCTCATTATACATTCTCTATTAGATTGTCTTTCATTAAGAAATTTTACTTTTGGGCCGGGCGGTGGTGGCGCATGCCTTTAATCCCAGCGCTTGGGAGGCAGAGCCAGGCGGATCTCTGCGAGTTCGAGGCCAGCTTGGGCTACCAAGTGAGTCCCAGGAAAGGCGCAAAGCTACACAGAGAAACGCTGTCTCAAAAAACCAAAGAAATTTTACTTTTGAGTACAAGCAGCTCTGGTTCCATTTGAAAGCTTTATGAAGCAGTTCAATCATTCCACAGGCCCTCAGGTAACAAAAGCTAATAGTATCCAGTCTGCATGTGACATAGTTGAAGAATGATAAAAAAGACAGCAAGCAGACATCTCTGAGGTGCAAGCACACTTTATAAATATGTACATACCCTGCTCTGCTGAAGGACAAGCAACTGCTCCAACTTGTCTTCAACATGATGGGGAGAGGAAAAGCACAATGAAAGGGTGGTAGGGATTATGAATGAATGGCAGGAGATGGCCCGACTCACCCCTTTGAGGGAGCTTGGGTGAGAGGAACAGATCTGCTTCAACTCTGCACTAAAAGGTTGGGTTGGTGAAATAACATGGAGTTGCCTCTCTGTCAGCAACCAAAAATACCAAATAATCTGACTCTGTCAGTTCCAGCAACCTCAACTATAGGTCAGAGTGAACACAGACAGTCAGACTCAATACTGGGTCTGGGAGGGTACTGCCTGAAAAACCTGAGAGTCACTTCCTTTCTCTTTTTCATCACCTGGAGAATGAGTGTAAACAAAAAAACACAAGGAAGAAATAGAAATCTGTTTCCATGATGCTCACCACATCACCAAGGGTGAGCAGCCACACCCCTCCCCCAGTAGTTCTCTTCCATTCCAAGGGTAGAAAGAACAGCCTCAAGGTTCCAAGTCACACTCTTCATGAGAAGGCAAATAAAACCAGGCATGATGATACATGTCTATAATTCCCTGTCTTAGGAAGCCAAGGTGGGAGGAACACAAGTTCAATACCACCCTGAGCTACATAGTGAGATCCTGTATCCAAAACAAGATCATTCGCTGTTTAGCAAAGTACTCTACTTTGAAAGCACATTATATAAAATTCCCAGTATCAGAATTATCTCATAGGAACTTGCCTCCATGGCTATGCAACTTGAATGCCTCTACAAACATGCACACAAACTACATGCAGATTTATGTAGGACACTGGGAACATGTCTGTATGAGGACTGGATTCTGTTCCAAGCTTTTCATGTCATATAAGGAGCTGCCTGCCTTCTTGAAATGATTTCACACAGAAGCCGCATACTTCACTCAGAAAATTTTTTATTACTTGTCTCCTGCCCCACCCATTTTTAAGAACGAACTGACTCAGTTCTTTGATGACAACAACATCGTGGGTGGGAGTGAATACAGGAGTGGGCAGGGGAGGAGGAGAAAAGGAGGAGGGGGAAAGAGGAGGAGGAGAAGGGAAAGAGGAAGGAGCCAAAAGCTGAATCATAGCCATGTGAGTAATCTTAGGGTTTTTTTCTTCCTAAGGATATAAATCAAATTAAGCTTGTTTTGCTGTGGGTGAAGGAAAGAGAATATAATAATATCATGAATCAGAGCAATTATCAACTATGTGACAATCACCCAAAATTAACTACAATCACTGTTTTCTCACAGAAGATGTAAGAACATTTGTTAATCAATACAATTTTTGACAAAAATCCTGAGTTTGAACTTGATGATAACCCTTTTAAGAGTCTTTAAAAAACATTGGATTTACACATATATTTCAGAAAAAAGACTTACTGCAGAGCCCACTGTAAGATAATCTGTGGCCCTTGTAGGTTAGTGAGAAAAACACTAGGATAATACTGAGTAGAGGCCAGGTTACACACTATCTAGCCAAGACAAAATACAGAATTTCTAAGAACAATTGCTCAGAAAATGAGTTTAGCCACTCCAAAGTATCACTAGAAATGATGAGTGCACTAGTGGGGCAAATGCCAGAAGACAGGCATCTCTGTCCCAATAGTTTGTAGTAAGAAGAAAGTTAGCACATGAACCTCTCGAAGTGCCTTAGACAGAAAGACATGAATGCTCATGAATGAATGAATTTATTAGGAATAATCAGAAAAAATGTACTGAAGTCAAATAAAAATCAAGCATTAAAAAATGTATGCGGAAGTATTACATGGGGTAGGGATCAGCTCTCTCAGGCACACCTAAAATCTGAGCACATGGACACAAAGGCAGGAGGACTGCTTAGTTCAAGGTCAGCCCATACATACACAGTGAGACTTTCCATTAGAAGAAAATGGCTATCTTAAAGAACAGTTTTAAACAACCAAATTAGTATTTTCTGTTCTCGGGTAAATAGAGATAATAAGAAGTCAAAAGGGCATTTCCTTCCTTAGCAGTGTTGAGTCTGGAACCCAGGTACTCAGGCATGCTAGGCAAGTACTCTACCACTTAGCTGCTTGCTGTTGTTTTTGCTAAAGCACGGAGCTAATGAGACAGTGTTTTCTACAAATCCAGTTCCTTACAGAATGATCTACAGAGCTCAAAGGACAGTGCTTTTATCACACTGTTAGGTTTTCCAAAGTTCATTTCTATTTATAGGATAGTAATTTTGTACCAGTACCATTAATGGGGTCTCTAATAAATTATTTCAAGACAACTTTGAATATGCCAAGGCTTTTAAGCTTCTTGGGTTCTTTGTAGTCCTCAATTTGGAAATTTTAATTAGTAACGATGAGTTCTTTGTGGATGACAATTTGTACACCCAAGTTTACCTATCTGCAAATCTGCCTTAATAACAGTAACAAATATACTATTTATCAATGCTGAGTTTATATAAAATGTACCACATCTGTTCTCAGACTGGATGACTTAGCTATCTATACCCTCAGCCTTCAAAGACTCTGTCAAATTAATAGGACTCATTTTTCAGTCAGCAGTCTCCAAATTCATAATCTCAAATTTCCTATGTACCAAAAACAAAATTCTCAAGCTCAGTTTTGCCACATCCTGTTCTGTGCCTGCTGTAAGTGGCTAAAAGAAATTTCTAGTTCATATTTAAGTCTCTCTCTCAAAGAAAAGAAAGGTTCGGTAGCTGAGGAGATGGTTCACTTGACAAGTATTTCACTTGCAAGCACAGGACCTACATTCAATCAGAGCCCATGTTAAAAAAAAAAAAAAGGTTAAGCATAGTTGTACAAATCTGTAATCCCAGTGCTGGGTAAGCCAGAATAACTGGCTCCCTAGGTCTCACTGGCCAGCATGGTCTATCTAGTCTACTTAGAGACACTCCAGGCCAGTGAGAGGCCCTGCATCAAAGAGAAAAATAGTGGATGGTGCTGGAAAAATGACAAACCCATCCTCTGGCCACTAGACATGCATGTGCACGTGCACACACATAAACACACTACATGCAGATGTTCTAAATATTAACTCAAGGGGAAACAATGAGGGAGAAAAATATCTCAATTACCAGAGTAAAAGTACCCTAAACAGAAGAGTCATTGAGCAGTCTGTTTAGATACTTTCTGTTCCCTATACACTAAACATTTGGAGTAGGAGCAAGGGTGGGTACAGGGGCTGCCAAGCATTTGTCAAGTTGTGGGAATCATAAGTTTCAGAGGTACTGTAGATTTTAAGTAGAAATTAATTTCAGACTGCTTATAATCAGTCACTAAGTGTGGAATAAAGAGACAAGAAGAAAAAATGTAGTAGTAAAGACACCCGAGAGCATGAATCTGGTAAAGGACAGTTGATGTGTGGGTAGTAGAGAGCTGATCTTTGTTGGGAGGTGACAAAGAAAAGGAATCAGTAGAAGCAGAAAGCAAGAGGTGGATCCGCTGAGTAGGGAGGTCAGCATACCAACACCCCTCATAAAACAGACCACACACATCATAGGAAACTGGCTTTGATAGATGGAAAACAATGTAATGTCAGAAAACATAAATGAAACAGAGTAAGTAATAAAAAAAATGGGAAAGGAGAGACTGCATAGACAAGGGATGAAAGCAATTAAAATGAAAAGCAAACTTACAGCTCTCTGAAAAAATGTTATCCTTAAACAAATAACAAGCAAAGTCAAATCTCACCAACGGAAAATTAGTCCCATCGCTGAGAGAAAAAGATGTTGAGTGGGGAAACCAAGAAACCCTAACAAATACCTGCCAGCACGCATCTTTCACATGAGTGGTTCATGTGCAACAGCAACATTTGCTTTCACAGAAACTGAAATGTAAACACTCCTAACACAAATTGACAAAATTAAAATTCATAAGTTTGTCTCACAATTCTAAGGTCCAATTTCATCCACACTGAACCCCTACTGATTTAATGAAACCCCATTCTTTCAGATTAACATTAGGAAAGTAGCAAACTTTGACAATTACCCGTACATAACATGGTACCTCAAAGACAGACATGTTTTTCATTGCTTTGTTTTGAGGAATTGGGCAATATCCTCTGCCTTCATTTCACTCTTTGTAAAGGATCAGCAGGTCTTTATGTAACATTGTAATGGGGCATGATATGGCTTCAACTACTTCTACATTCCAAGATATTGCTCTGAAAGGTAGAGTCCCAGTCATTTTCCCAACTTCACTCGCTACCACTATCATGCTTTTCTGCAAGGGTATTGTTCCAATAACAACAAAAGAACCTATCACAGAGCAGGCATACTCACTCTATACAGAACCAGGAACACAGACAACACAAACAGTCAAGTGAACACTTACTGCCAACTTGTGGATGCCAGGCTAAACAGCACTGTAAAATAACCAGTGCTGGGCAGACAACAATTGAAGTCTCATCCACTGCCATATGCACCCCAATTTTAGAAATGTGAAGATCTCAGGGAGCATCTAACAGAAATCCCCTTAGACTACGTGAAATGCTATAGAAGTTGTGGTTTCTCCTCCAACTGGGTGAATACACATTCCCTGTCATTTTTTTCTGACCACAGTGCCCAGTACACTCATTCAGTCATTCAACACCTTTCCAAATACTTCCTAACTGCTAGGCACTATGCTGGGTTTAGAGACAGAGGCCCTGCCCTAATGGAGTTTCCAGACTATAACAAAAGGAAATAAAATCAAATAAATACAGAACAGGCAAGCTGGTGATAAAGTGCCCAGAAAGAATAGAGGAGGTATGGGAGGGGCAGATTAAGTAGTCACGGGAGCAGATTCCATAAATACCTGGGCAGGTGGAAATATACTTTCTCAGGGATAAGATCAATAGAAAGTCCAGGGTCACAAAGCAGAAAGAGCAGGGAAGAAAGAAGAGAGAAATGAGATTGATTAGGCTGAACAGGCACAGGGAAGCAGGTTACACAGGGTTCCTGGGCCAGTCAAAAAAGTTATCAATCCTTACTCTGAGAAACAAAACTGTATGAAGTTTCTGATAATGAGAGTAGGCTATTCAAAGATCTTTGGAAGGTATGTTAGGAAGGCCTTCTGTTAGTTACTATGGCAAACTATCTGACATAACATACAGAGAGAACAGTTTTTCACTTGGTTCTCCACTGCTTTGGTCTTTTGCTTTGGGTCTGTGCTGACAGTAAGGGCAGTTAGAAGAAGAAAATAATAGGAGGAAGACCAAGGCCCTTGAATATGAGGGGGCTGGGGAACTCAACAAATGTGTACAGGATAGTTTTATGTCAATTTGACACAAGCAAGAGACATCAGAGAGGGAGCCCCAAATGAGAAAATGTGTCCATAAGATCCATCTGTAAGGCATTTTGTTACTTAGTGATTGATGGGGGAGGGCCACCCCAGGTCTGGTGGTCTTGGGTTCTATAAGAAACCAATATGAACAAGCCATGTGAAGCAAGCCAGAAAGCAGTACCTCTCCATGGCTTCTGCCTCCAGGTTTCTGCCCTCACTGCTTTTGATGATGAACTGTTACATGGAACTGTGAGCAAAACAAACACTTTTCTCCACAAGTTGCTTTGGTCTTGCTCTTTCATCACAGCAATAGTAACTATAACAAAAGGAACTAGCAAGGAATTCCCTTCAAGGAAACAATGGCATCAGGAGACAAAATGAAGAGCATATGATCAGCTGATAAGCTGATCGATACCAGGACCAGTACCTCAGACTGAATTTCAACTGTGAAGGGCCTGGATGCTCTTGATAGGGGAAGATGGAAACACCATATAGGAAGTGAGGCCTATAGAGCACAGGACAGAAGCATGCCAGGTTGTCCTAAGAGATAACTCTGACAAAGAGAAATGGAACAGTGGCTTCAGGAAGAAGTGGGTGGTATAACAGATGACTCATGAACAGAGGCCAATTGCAGGAGCCTAGCCTTCACTTCTGATAAGGCAAAATGGAAGTTAAGTCAGAACACCCGTGGAGGGATACTGGTATAGCCTGTTCAGTTTTCTTCCAAGCTCATCTACCTTATGCCTTCAATCCCAGCACTGAAGAGGCAGAGCCAGGCAGATCTCTGTGAGTTTGAGGCCAGCCTGGTCTACAGAGAGAGATCCAAAACAGGCACCAAAGCTACACAAAGAAACCCTGTCTCAAAAAAACAAAATAAAGTGAAAAGAAAAGTGTATGAGTTTTTCAGATCTGTCTCATGAACAGGAAATTGGACATGTCTCCATGAATGACTTCGATAGCTCTAATAACCAGGAATAGCGAGCATCAAGGGCTATCTCCCAGAGACTTAGCAAGCATCAGGTAGAACCCATTTGTAGCAATACAACAAAGTCTGAGCAAAGGTCTTAGGAACTGAGGACATCAAATCTTACCACCTAGCACCTTGAGGACTAGACAGAATGTAACTGCACATGAGATTAACATTTTCTGACTGCAGGTATTGGCTGTGAAAAGCAGTCTCAAAATTCTTAGGTTGCTATCAAGAACACACACACACACACACACACACACACAAAGATGGGGTACCTGAATTAGTTAATCCTAGGTAAGGACAGTCAAATGGGGTTTACAATACAAACTGCCCAAGTCAAATGCCAGCTCTACCCAATTCTATTGGTTACAGGATGTGTAATCTTGGAATTTGCCAAAATTAGCATAAAAATTTTTCAGAAAAATCACAAAAACAGAGCAGAGGAAGGTTAAATATACTAAGGACACCAAATGTGCTATAAAACTTGAGGGCAAGAAAATCTACATTGCAAAACTCATTGAGATTATTTCAATGTGCCAACACAGCTATCATGAAGATTAGAATCACACAATTCACATTTTAGTAGAAGGCAGAGACTGGAAATTGACTGTATGCTTGCCTCAGGCCCTTTTTGCCCTCATCATCTCTGAGGTTCTCTTCTGGAACTCCAGAGGGACAATGGTACAAAACACTGTATACTGAACCACAGAAGAGATTCTGTCCTACAGGAAAATGGCCCTTCTCCACTATGAAAAGAGCCATATTTAAGCAAACTTAGCGAACCAGGGCTACCAACACTCAATTTTGCCATCTCTGTACCTTGTCATGGGTTTTGGAGCCTCTTGAAATGAATGACACACAGCTACCCAATGAAGCTGATCTGCTGTGGAGGTATAGTATCTTTTCTCATCTTTCTTTCCCTTTCATTTGGTTCATTGTTTTGCTTTTGTGGGTTTTGAGGCATGTGTCTATAATGTTGCTGGAGATGGTGTACTCTAGGCAAGTGGCTTCCCTATTAATTGAAGTCTGAGGGTAGTCTCTACCCAAAACCTCATCAACACCAGTCCTCCCTGCCTTTCCCATCTCAGGCGACTAAGAAATCCCAGTGATATTTCAGTAAGGCCTATCCCCACCTGTTCTTTAATTTTAGCCCCAAGTGGAAGGAAACAGGTGTCAGGAACTCAATGGAGCAAGATGGCATGAGCTGGTTTCTGTAGCTAGAGTTTTCCTGCCTGGCCCACAGTTAGGACAAATCTCTGTCACCCGCCAGTCCCACAGCCGCTGAGACCCAACCAAGTAAACACAGAGACTTATATTGCTTACAAACTGTATGGCCGTGGCAGGCTTCTTGCTAACTGTTCTTATAGCTTAAATTAATCCATTTCCATAAATCTATACCTTGCAACGTGGCTCGTGGCTTACCGGCGTCTTCACATGCTGCTTGTCATGGTGGTGGCTAGCAGTTCCTCTGCCTCAGCCTTCTGCTTCCCAGAACTCTCCTTTCTCCTTGTCCCACCTACTTCCTGCCTGGCCACTGGCCAATTAGTGTTTTATTTATTGACCAATCAGAGCAATTTGACATACAGACCATCCCACAGCAGGTTTCCATTTTCAAAACTCCAATATTGAACAAATATTGTCCAATACGGAACAAATGTGTCCAAACAAAGGGAAATGGTGTCTCCACATACAGAAAATGTAGATTTGTATCACCTATATACTATGTGTTCTGAAGAGCACATAAATATTTGTTTGCTCTTTATAAAAGAAAAAAAAAATCCTTTCAACCTTACAATGTGCTAGGATCTAGGACAGGAAAAATACACATGATGAAGACCTGGCACTTCAGAAATCATGATGTGATCACAGAGACCTGGTACAGAAGTGAGGAATGATCAGACAGGGCATATAACTCTAGTACATTATGTACAGTGGTAGAGTATGTACAAAAGCCCTAGGCTCTATCCCCAACACCACAACAAACAAACAAATCAGGAGAAGACTATAAATCATCCAAGGAAGCATGTGGACTCCAAAGGTACAGAAAGAACACTTTCAGCTTTTCCATCCTTCCAATGATTGGTGGGAGAGAGAGCCCAACACAGTAACATGGATCATGGCAAATCTGCCAGAAGCTAGAAGAGCCTCTGCTGGCAGCTGTGTTCTCTGCTACCTGCTGTAACCTCAAACTCCCACAGCACTCAGCCTTCAGAACATTCAAGTGTGCTCTAAGATGAGCAGCACACTAATGAGCAGCAATGTCTGCCAAGACACGAGGGTGAGACAGGTGTAGTACCCAGTTGAATTTGGAAAGAGTAAAAGAATGTGACTGGCAGGGATAGAAGATGCAAGGAATGGTACTACCACTTTATTTTTGTTGTTTCCTTCTCCCTGTGCCCCTTTGAAAGACAGATCATCTCTATAACCTAGTTATACTAGTTGAATACTACTGTACACCTCAACTTCTCCCACATGCTGGATTTATAGGTTTGCAGTACTCCATCATCCAAGAATGACTTAGTCTTTCTGCCTGCATTTATTTCTAAAGAAAATGAAGGAGCTGCAGCTGTGGCCAGTGAGACATGAAGTGGTGGTGCAGAAACAGCTCCATCTCAGAGGCATCACCCAAGAGGGAGTCATGCTACTACCATCTTAAGCTAGTATCCTGGCCCAGTTCTCACCCAAGTCACCCCATTCCACAGAAAGATTCCTGTGAAAAGAGTCTTGTGAAACAGGGAGATCCCAAGCAAGATACCCTTCCCAAAAGCCAAAGCCACTAAAACAGACAAAAGATGGAAGCAAGCAGGGTTGACAGTGGAACATGGACTTTGTTTACCAGGAAAGGCAATTGTCAGCAGCTCTACTTTACTGACTAAGCCATATGGAAACACAGATTCAAGGAGCCCCATTCACTATGTTGGGATTATTCCTTTAGGTGTAAGGGGCGTTGTTTTTGTTTGGAGACAGAGTTTACCAATGTAGTCCCGGCTGTCCTGAAATTTGCTGTGTAGACCAGGCTGGCCTCAAACTCACAGAGATCCACCTACCTCCACCTCTATCTTCCAAGTGCTGGGACTAAAGGCATGCGCTATCATGCCTGGTCCAATTTCTAAGTTTTTCAAGCAGGAAACACACTAAATATACACAGTAAAATAACATGCCAGTGAGTCAATGTAGAGTTCCTTCACTGCTCATACCATCTTGCCCCTGGTCTAACATATGTATGAACTCAAACTATAACATAAAATCAGGATATGAGCAAGATATTACATTAGAAAGCAAATTATATGTCACTGCCTTTCATTCTGCCCGCAGCAAGATGGTTGAAGGTGTATTACAGCAGCAGAATTCTGCCTAGCATATACAAGGGCTAGGATTCCAAGAGGAGCACTATGTGCTAAAACAAAGTAGCAATAATTATCACCAGCAAAAGCAATCCCATTCTGTCATTGGGGAATGTTCATGCAGTTTTAATATAGATTCATGCTGATGTGTCCAGCTTTTACATGGGTTCTTGAGATCCACTCTCTAGTTCTTACACTTATGCTACAGGGATTTTACCAACTGAGCCTTGTCCCCAACCCACATTTCAAGGTTATTGAAAGAGTGATGCTTCTTTCTATCAAAAGGGGATCCTACAGGTAGGAAGGAAACAAATCTCTGAAGGTATTACAATACTTACTCCTTGGGAATAGAGAAATGGCTTTGTGGTTAAGGCACTTGTTGTTCTTTTGGAGAACAAGAGCTTGAGTCCCAACACTCACATAGCAGCACACATCCTCAAACATAGGTTCCATTGGATTAGATGCCCCCTTTGGTCTCTACAAGAACCAGGCATATGTATGTTGCACAGACAAGCAAAAATGCAAACATTCATACACATAAAAATAAAATCTAAAAAAAATTAAAGACTAAGCCGGGCGGTGGTGGCGCACGCCTTTAATCCCAGCACTCGGGAGGCAGAGCCAGGCGGATCTCTGTGAGTTCGAGGCCAGCCTGGGCTACCAAGTGAGCTCCAGGAAAGGCGCAAAGCTACACAGAGAAACCCTGTCTCGAAAAACCAAAAAAAAAAAAAAAAAAAAAGAAAAGAAAAAAATTAAAGACTACAACCATTGATGTGAAAACCCTTAATTAGAGCTTCTCAACAAAATCTAGTGTCCTTGAAATGAGCAGATTCTAGGAAAACTAGGACAAAATAAAGTTGTTCTCATTTAAAGCACACACAACTATGGCATTGATACTACAGTAGAGCAATGGCCAGTGAAGGCTAAGTTTTAGGGGACAAGAAAAGACTGGGACTGAAAGAGATGAACTAGGGATAGGCTACATAAGACAAGCTCATTCAGTGAAGGATTTCAGGTAGCAAGGTCAAGGTGAATCATAATTCCCTCACTATAGCTAATGGATTTCCATGTGTAACACCCCTCACTCATTTGTACCCTTTTTGTTTTCCATGCCCGCCACACAGACACTGAACTAGTTCTACATGCTGCTAGCTACTGCAGGTATACCTCAACTTATACTCAGATCTTTCCCTGCAGTCTTTCACAGGTCAATGATTTCCCTAGAATTTTTTTATTTCCTATTTCTGATGCTTTTTTTAAAAAAGTTTATGGTAGAAAACTTCAAAGTATACACAAAAATTAAGATAATAGTACGTATAAACCATCACTAGGGAAATAAATAAGCAAGGGAATATTTAAACTTTTCTTAGGCCAACAGGTAGATGTTGTTTGCTGGGTTTTTTTGTTTGTTTGTTTGTTTGTTTTATTTTCAGACAGGGTCACATATTATGGTCCCGGTTGCCTAGAACTCACTATGTAGCTCAGGCTGTCCTAAAAATCAAGGAACTTCTCCTGCTTCACCTCACAGGTCTTTGGATTATAGGCATGAATTCAACACACAGTGAGTGATTTTTATTTTTTTTTAATTAATTCATTTCATGTGTTATATATATGTGGATGCATGCCATGGCATGAATGTGCAAGTCAATGGGAGCTGGTTCTAGCCTTCTACTATGTGGGTCCGGGGATCAAAAAAAAAGTTGTCTAGCATAAGACAACTCACCAACTTGAGAAAATTTTAAAACACACTTTTCTGGAGTGTTCAGGTTGTTTTCTTTAGGAGTTAAATTATTACCAAATAAAAAGTTAATATTCAATTAACTATATCATTACTCTCTAAGTCCATGTTATACATTTATTTGTTTTTAAATGAGAAGTGGTTCTTTTGGATCCTCTTCTCCTTTTGTTGTTCATTTGTTCTGTAGGTCTGGGTGTCATCTTCTTAAATGTAATTTGAAAAATTAGCACAGACCATTTTCCAGATAATCAAAGCAAATGCCACAATTAAAAATGAGACAACTGTTCTTCCAAAAACTAGACTAAAATGCATTCATTATATAAAATGAATAACCTTCTTAGCTAAATCCCATCCTTCTTTTATCTCCATGTCACCTCCTTAAAGTTCTTAACACAAACCACCCTCTGTTTACTAATCACTTCTTACGCTAATCTATATTCAGCCCAAGGAGGACAGTGTGTCTAGGGCATGTCTAGAGAGCAATTCTCCTGATGCTCAAAATCTCTACATTGAATAGTACAGGGTATACAGGAAATTCATGTTCATTCTCTTGTCTTGTCCACTTTTAATCATCTCATACAAGACATATGTGGCATAAACGAATAGTATCATGTAAGAAACAACTGTGTGTTGTATAAAAATGCAACAAACTTTCTACAAACATTTTGAACTTGATACTCTGCATCAGAATGCCCCTAAGTTTGGAATCTGCAGCATCCCAGTGGACTCTCACTTGCTGAAAGCTATTTCTGGCAAGCAGAATAAGCACAATTAGTCTATATGACTCTCTTCCCTATTGTCCATTCTTCACAAATCTTACCCTTTTTGTTTGTTTTCTAAGGTTCTCCTCTCCTATGAGTTCTGCCCAACCTCTTCATGTAAGTTTTAATTTGTGATAAGTCTTCTAAAATGTCCAAGAATAATAATACTGTACCAGATGTCATGGTTAGCTGTTTTTACAGCTCTCTGGCCACTTAGGATACTATAGAAGAGAAAGTGTTCTGGGGACAGATGAGAATACATGCCCTCAAAACTGTTCTGGCCCTGCAATGCAATTCAAGGTATTTAGATTTAAAAACTTAAAAACAGAATTTTGTGGGGTTGGAGAGGTAGCTTGGTGGTTAGGAGCACTTGCTTCTCTTCTGGAGGACCCAGTTTCGGTTCCCCAACACCACACCATGTGCTATACAACTATCTGTAGCTCCAGATCCAGCTCCAGGAAATCCAACACTACACTCTCTTCTGGTATCTATGGTACCTACGTACATGGCGCACATAAACTCACACGGCACACACACATAAAACATGAATAAATCTTTTTAAAAGAAATCTTTTTAACAAGTGGCCTACAGTAATGCCATGTGATGCCCACTAAGCATTGTCCTCACAGTATGATACAGTCCTGTCTTTGCCATCCTACTGGTTTTTACACTTCCTAACAGTCTCCTTATTGCTAATCCAATGCAGTGTTCCTGACTGCTTTGTGTTATTTAAAGCTTGTAGGGAATTTAATAATGGCCTTTACACACCTCAGACAAATTATACTGCATGCAGACCTGGTCACCAGCTCATTATCACCTCATGACAAAGAGCTCCAGGCAAAATGAGAGAAGCTCAAATGATATGGGAAAACAGCTTGAGAAAAATATAATTAAGTGTATCCTACATATAAAAACTTTTGAAAAGGCAGCTCACTCCAAGTCTTTAATGGCAGTCAACTTCAGTTTCTATCCCTGTCTCTTCCAGGCACCAGATTCCCAAGGCACTCATAATTCCAAATATGACATTACATTCAAAATAATACAATGAAAGCCCACGCTGTACCTCTCTCAATAGGAGGAATGGAATTCCTAAGTTTTAGAAAGAACCTGAAGTAAATAAACACTTCAAGTGCTTTTTCCACTTCAATGAACCCTCTCAGGCAGTCATAAAAACACAGCAAAGAAGTCTAATAATAGCAGAGCATATACCCCCCAGGACTTACAACCTCCCACCCAAGTTTCTATGGTGATTCTCACTCCTCTCCTTAATTCCTCCCAGAATAATAATTTATTGGGGAGGCATAAAAGATTGAACATTTATAGCTTTTCATAATACATTTTTCTCTCAAAATTAAGAATTTATGCCAGAGATCTCTGGATAAAGGAAGCGCAAGAACTCCAGGCTGATTTTTTTTAAGACTCTTCACATTTTACAATCAGGAAACACTCGAAATGACTCAAATGAAAGCCAAGTTTAAGTATGCCATGTAGTTGAAAAGTCACCAGTGAAATATTAATTACAGCTGAAATCTGACATACTCTCCTATGTTCCTTAAGTACAACATATTCCCATGGTTAAACATATATTCCATTTCCTCTAAGTGCAAATTCAGTCTATCAAACTGCATGATAACACCATAAAGCTGCTTAAATTCTGAAACCCAACCAGCTAAACATTGTTAACAGCCCTTCTCTAAAGAAAAGTTAAAGAAATTTAATGCATCCTTTACAGCCATCCACATCTGAAAATTACATCAGGCTGTTAGAATCATCCCCTATAAAACTGCTGAATATCGAACTGGACAAATTTTCAATCTAAACTTACATCTCCTTACTTGTTGTAAATGGTACCCAAATAAAAATTTCCCTTGTGCTCCTAAGAACACAAAAGGATTTAAGAGGTTTGCAAGATCCCTGTAAGCAGACATTGGCATAAGCCTTTGCATACTGTCGGTTGTATCTTTAAAAGGTGTCAAAGGAAAAGCAGATGAAATGCTGTGATCTCCACCCACTGCCACTTATGACTTACTGCCCACGCACTGCATAGCCACTGCCAGCATCCTGCATCCACCCTTTCTTTCAAGCCTACTACATTAGACCATGGAAACTCAGGATGTGTGGCCAGAGGCCCCTGCTTTGAATCCAGCTGGCCTGCCACGTGGCGTGGCCATGACCTTAGTCACACTTCCCTTGACATCCTGTGAGTGGGCTCAAGTTGGAGCCAGACCTTCCCCACTGTGCAGTCCGCCTTGCTCCTGGAAATACAAACCCCCACTCCCTAAAACATTCCATTCTCACTTCCATGGCAGGGCTTCCTGCTCCTAACCCCTCAGGAACAACAGGTCTTTGAATATCCTTCACCACGCTGGGAATACCTTAAACCATTTCACCATTCACTAAGGGAGGCATTTCCATCTTACTTTAGATTTTCAGAGAAGCTTGTTCCCAGATCCCCATGAAACTATTTTTAGCTATGATCAAAACAATCGCTTCTACAGGACTTATAAGCATATTTAAAACCCCAAATCCCATACATGACTCTACAATTTATATACAGCAAAGCTCTCCTCATGAAAGAGGTACCTGTTCATTCGGCAGAGAGTGAATCTGCTTGAGTAGATTCACAAAAATATCATCTTCATGGTCCTTTTACTAAGCTGGAATAGAAAGACTTCAGAAATGCTTGAGTTTGTCTGGGCTTGATGGTGCATGCTTATAATTCCAGCTACTTAGAAGGCTAGAGCAGAAAGATCCTAAGTTCAAAGGCTGCCTTGCCTGGGCTACAGAACGAGGAGGATTGTGTCTTAAAATAAAAAGTAAAAAAATAAGGGTGGGCATATAGTTCAGTGGTTCAATGTTCAATGACGCATTAGAACAGAAGAAAGGGTGTGTGGGTGTGTGTTTGCCTGGGATGGAGCAAAAGGCTTTTTTGCATGTTTGCTATCTCTGAGCTACATTCCTAGCACCTTTGTTTTAATGAACAGGTAAATGACATTTAAAGACAAAATTCACAAACGTCTCCATCCAGTGAAGATTTTAAAGTTTTGTTTCATGGGCTGATGGACCTAGGGCTGTTCAGTGATGGTAGTACCCACATCTTCCTCAAAAATTTTTAATGCACATTGTAGAAATATTTTTCAAGCAAAGATGTAAAGTTTGAGAAAGCTAGTCATGTTCTCCATAGTTTAGTCTCACACCATTGTCAAATTCACAATCAGACATGAATAAGAGTCAGCACATTCTGTCCCCTGTCTTAACCAGGGTTCACAGTTATAAAACCTGGAGCAGTTACATGAGGACTCTGCAAAGTCAATAGTAGCAGGCAGCCAAGGAAAGACAACCAGAACTTAAAATACTAACAAAATTGTGCCCAAGTCCAGGCTTAATTTATTGTTGCCAGGTACTAGTTGCTGGCAGAGGGAGAAACAATCGGATGCCCACAGCTCTCTGGCTCTAATTATGAAAGAAAATTACTGAGACTTGTAGCCTCCATTTCTCTTCTTCCCCCTGCTGTCTCAGGCCAGCATCCCCAAGGATCCCAGGGGTATAAATGGCAGCCAGCAGCAAGAGAAGTCTGCAAAGCTGAAACAAAACCTTCCTCTGGGTTCAGAAAAGCTGTGGTTCCAAGAAGGTGGGGCTGAATCCCATTGTGGTTTGTTGTCCAGTCATTTGGCTGCAAAAACTTAAGACATTGTTTTGCAGTTCATGGCAGAAGACAGTAACTAAAGTCCAAGTTTTCTGGCCAAATGACGAAAAAAAAAAGCCCAATAGAACTGGAAGGATCTCAAAAAAAATTCATACAGAAGGAGGAGCTTAGGAAACAAACATCCCTCCTAATAGTTAATAAACTCACAGGCTTACCTCTCAGGCTTAAGACATGTAGATCTCATCAGAAATAACCTACCAAAGAATTGGTAGCAAAAGTGTTGAGGCTCCAGATTGGCCATCTGGAGCAGACACACAAATGGTACTGGCAAAGGATGACCCCGAGACCACAGCTTACTGAAAGTAAAATGGTAATTGCTTATTGGGCCTAACACTGTCAACTGTGGGCTAAACCGAACACAATTCTCCACAGCATTTAAATAAGATCTAATCTCATAATATAATACTCAAAATATCCCAGATAGTCAGTATTACTCAACATGAAAAGATAACACATGCCAATGCCAAAATGGCTAATCAAAAAAGTAAAAAAGATATAAAGAACTGTTAGAAATTTGAGAACTTAACAATCAAATATAAAACCCTGGGGACAGATCTAAATGTTAGCTCATTTGAACAGTAAAGAAATAAAAGAAATGAGAAGAAAAGATACTATTCAGTTCATGGGAGGAAAAGCTAACAACATATAGGCTGAAAAATATGTATTTCACAGACTATATAAAAACACAATTTCAAAAAAAATAGAATCAACCTTATGCGGAGTTCATCTAGAATAACCCCAAAGAAAATCAAGTTGAAAACTAGATGAGGCAAACAATTGATAGTTTTCTATTGTACAACTCTATTTGAACAAGTCAACTTGTTCAACAACTACTCAGTAATATACAGAAATAGGAAACTACTAATTAATTGAGCCTATTATGTATAAAACACTCAAACCAACAAAAACAAAATATGTATTCTTTAAAAGGAAAACAAAATCCTTATCAAGACAAATGATGCTCTGAAGAAGCCTTAAATAAATTCAAAAGAATTAAACTAATAAAGTATGTCTTCTGTTCGTGATTAACTTAAACTGAAAATCAAGAGCAGAAAGGCAAAAGGAAAATGTCCAATTACTTGGGAAATTAAACATAATTCTAACCTATGGGTCAGAAAATAAAGAATTTTGAATTGAATCATCAAAATGTGATGCAGGAAAAGTTGTACATATAGAGGAATTTATCGCATTAAATCCTTCCATTTGAAACAAAGGAAGGCCCCCTAATCAATGACCCAAGCTTCTACTTGAGGAAACTAGAAGCAAAATATAGTTAAAGCTAAAAGGAAGGAAATAATCAAATAATAAATAATGACTAAGAGCTGAGAGCAATGAAACAAAAAGCAGAAAACTTGGGAGGAAAGTCAATACACCAAAAACTGATTCTTTGACAATATACACACAGTGGTTAAAACACCTGACAAAAATGATTTCAAAAAAACCACACACACACACACACACAGAGAGAGAGGGGGGGGAAACTAAAAACAATTAAAACCCCACAACCTATTAATCCCAAGAACAAAAAGGAGTATCATTACAGATCTCTAGATACTAAAATTGGAATGCTATGAGCACATATATTTAACTAAGACTACTTTATGATTTTTTTTTAATGTTCATGAAAAAGTATTGGTCTTCAGAAGTGTGTTCTTTTAAACCACCAGAGTCAGGTTAATGCAGTCCTCATAAAATAAATTGGAATATTTTCCCTCTCTCTTTAGAAGAGACTGCCTAATAGGGGTTCTTGCTTCCCTAAATGTTTTCACATCAAGATCTGGAGATTCCCCCTTTGAAAGGCTTTTAACCATGAACCTACTCAGAGCTACAATTATTCATGCTAACCATTTGTAGTGGTTAATTTTGATTACTAACCGTGTTGACTGAGTTGTGAAACAAAGCACAGCTCTGAGGGACTCTGTGAGGACATCTGTATAAGGGCCTTTGTAATTGGTCCAGTGATTTAACTCATTAATGGATTTAAAATTGAAATAGACTATTGGAAGATGATAGGATAGGGCAAGGTTGGAGACTTGGTTAGAGGAAGTAATAACACTGGCCTTATGTCCTGTGCGCAGTATCTTGCCCTGGCCCTTCATTTTATTAGTCCACTCTGCTTCCTGGATGCCATGTCACAAACTGATCTGCTCTGCTATATGTCTCCCCCATCAAACTACACACCAAAACCTCTGAAATAATGAGCCCAAATGAACCTTTCTTCCCTGAAGTTGTTTGTCAGATATTTAGTCAAGGTGATAAAACTAACTGGGACGCTGTTTCATCAGATGAAACTGTAAGAAAGGGTCACAAGATCCATATGAATTAAAAAAAAAAAAAAAAAACCCTCCTGGACACTAGGAGGCATGGATCGCCCAGCAAAGGAGAAATAGATGAGATCTGCATGAGCAAACTGGAGGTGAGGGGGGGTAATGGAGGTTTCAGTTTTTTCAATGAAAAAATAAATGGGAAAAATGACAATGATTAATCTTGGTCCCCATTTTAAAGCCTCAACAGTGAAAAAATGAAATGCACACACATAAAGCTCTTCATTTCTTAATCTCAGAATTTGGTAAAAGACAAATTTTTTTTGTGCATGCTCACTGCTGTAACCCCAAATTCTGTAACAGGGTCAATATATTTTTAATGTACATGCAATCATACTATTATACAAAAATTCTGCAACATTAAGATTCAACTTTGTCAAGCATAAGATTCATACCTATACAATCTCAACTACTGGGGTAGTTAAGGAGGTAGGAGCCATTGAGCCCAGAAGTTTGAGGACATTCTCGTTAACTTAATGATACCTGTCTTACAAAGAAAACTAGATGCTCTGAAATAAAGTAATTCACATTGATATGCAAATAAGACATATCAACCACAATGCCCATTTTCAGATGTCTTTTCTTGATGAAAAATGTATGTTTTCTAGCTATGTGACTTTGGGACATACCTTCAATATCTCTTATATTTAGCTATGGCCTTATTTCTAAGCAAGGTCAAGCATCTTTTTCTCCCAATGTCAAGGAAGGAATGAAATGTAGTGAGTACTTGTCAGAGTCTAACACATAAATACTAACCAGTGAAATCCCATGAAAACATGTTTCTGGCATCCAAGGATACATCTGTCATCTATCCTGTTTTCTGAAGTGGAAGTTCTTTGCCATTACAGCAAGAACTTTATACAAGGGAGACTTCTAGCCAGGTATCTTATGCTGTGACCCTCAAGTGTCAAGTAAGAAGGAAGGAGCTACCCAAAATGATGTTTCACCTGGTGCCAGTCACCTAGACCTTCCAGAAGCTCAGGTACTTGGAGAACACCAGCAAAGGAGGGTCACTTCAGAACTTGAAGAATACAAGCTCTGCTCCACAGAAACCCTCCTTATTCAGCCAGTAAATGAAAAGTATCTTAGAGATCACTTCTGTGAACTGTGATTTGACAGGAAGTTTGAATACATCTATAACTGAGATTTCAAAAAGGAAATCTGAAAGTGGCTGGTTAATTTGCCCTGATCCATAACATATGGCTCAGCAGCACTAGATCTTTGAGATAGTGTCAATCAAGTAGAAGTATCATCTTGACCTTTTCTCAGGCTGCTTTGTGTCACTTAATTTCCTGGGTAACTTCAAGGATGCTGAAACCTTTCAGGACTCAGTTTCCCCATCTGTTTATCAAGAAGTAAGCAGGGATGGATACAGCTAGCTAGGAATCACTGGTACCTCCTGTAAGTCAGGTATTTTATTACCAAATATTGTTATCTTCAAATATGTAGCTCATGAGAAGTGATGGGTTTTTAAATTACACACAATAATCCAAGTTCAAAAGAAGCTTTTTCTAGATGCTTTGTTCACCCTAAACAGGACAGTCCATTACAAATCTCTCTGACTATTAGCAAAGTGTGTCTTAGCATGAGTCTAGCTACATGATGGAACTCTCTTGCTGAGTATGTGGTTGCAATGATCACTTAAAATGAGTATATCATCAATGTGATGGCTTCACACTACAGATGATGGGAAAGGAACCCAGAGCTTGTTAACAACAGCCTTGCTCAGCCCACCCTAAGGAATGTAAAATGTAGATAAAATGAGTCTGAGGATTTACAGAATCATTTTGTATTGATGAGCAACTCCTGTTTATGATATATGCAAATTACAACCAAGCCACCAAACCAAACATCCTGTTCTAGAACATTCTCACATTACAGTGGAAGAATGGTCATGAAAGCCAAATATAGCCAAAAGCAGTCTATTTTAAAAGCAGAGGTACTTTATAGTCTACAAGAAAAACAGATTTATAGTACTTATACCAAAACATTACTTTTAATTAGATCAATCTACAATTTAGAAAAAAACATTAGATTTACTAAATACTACATGAATTCATCCCATAAATTTTAAGTGTATTCTAACATGTTTGGGGAAATACAGAGACCCACAGAGGTTTCATAGTGTGAACTTACTAAGGATCCGATCCTCTCAGGTTGCTTTACACAGCATAGCTGCATAAGGGAATAACTGGGCAATGGGCATGGTTCCCAGGTGTTTGGAAGGGTCTGCACTTGGCTGTGCAGTGTGCTTTGATCTAGCAAGGAGGATGTCGTTTGCTCTGCCCCTTAGCATTGTTCTATATTTTAAAAAAGCCCTTTTGAAGAGACAGAAGCGGTCGGTGGATTTTGATACAGCTCCTCCCAAAGCTAACCTGTGTTTTTGTCTTTCTCCTCACTGCTTTCTTTCTATCTCAAAGTTTCTTATTCCTCTCTCCTCCACATATGAACCCTTTCAAAGGTGGGAGCTTAGCCATAGAGTAGGTAACATTTACTAAAAACAGTAAGGAAGTGACCTACTGTCTTATGGAACAAAAGTGTCCAAAAAGCCCACCAAAACCAGTAGTCGAGGAAGCAGTTACCTCACCTAACAGCTGTCTTCTAGGATGCTCCTGCTTTGGAGACTGAAGAGAAATTACTGCAAGCAAAAGTTACTGAAATGCCCCCATTGCGAGTCAAAGGAAGGTTAATTAGGAGACATTACATTAAGACACCAAACTTCACCTTTTAAATTTCTAGAGGAGAAACAAACTCATTTTCTTAATCTACCTCATGTCTTTGCCCTCAACACTGTCCCTAAAACGTCTAAATTAACACCATTTCAAAAAGCTTGTCCTAGAAAAACATGAAGCCATTTTTAATAATAGGCAGCCACAAGAAAAACTATTAAAATTTTCTACTTAATGGAAGAGGAGAAATACATAAAGGAAGTCAAAATGTTATTGAAGTGCTTAATGATAAACGATAAACTCAAATTATCGAAATAAAATGGAGGTTTGTGAAATATAGTCACATCCCTATGGAGCATTAGTGTTAAAATTATCTTCCCAAGACTCCAAACACAAACTTTTAAAATTTGACCAGGATAAAGTACAACAGGCAGGTTCTTTATTTCTCTCATTTCCTTGGAAGGTTTTTACAGCTCAGAAGATGTAATATGACCTAGTGTATTGTGTAAATGGATTCATTTGGATAGCTGCCTTTCATGCAGTCCTAAAATATGCTTGCTTCCTGTGATCTAAGAGGTCATTTTTATAACTTGCAGTTTTTGTAAGTTTACTTTTATGTGATTAGGGGCATTGGCAGGGTCAACCCTGGTATGAGGAACAACAGCAAAAGAGGTACTTGTGCAAAAGCCTAAAGAAAGATCCTGGTCTTCAGTGCGACCTGAGGTTTCAGAATGACCTCAAGGCTTCAGTGATCGTCCATCTTAGCTGACAGGAATAATAGTTAACAATCACAAACACCCACTGAGATAAGAGCAGGTGGCAAGAAACTTAACCTAGTTGGATTGCTTGGGTAACAAAGACATGAGAGAGACAGTAACAGAGAGAAAAGGCAGGGTTGAGAGTCCTAGTGTTGGGTAGCTGTGATCATCTTCATTTTTGACTTGGCTGAACTTAAAACTCACTTAGGACGTACATCTGGGCCTATCTATGAGGGTGTTTCCAGAGAGGACTAAGTATTCATCCCTACTGTTTTCTGTCCTTACTTATTCTATAGGTTAAGACAAATTAAAAATGTACTAAGAAAAAACAGGTCTGAAAGGACAACACATTTGTCTTTTCCTAGTCAAGAAAAACATTCGGAGAAAGGAGGCATGTGAACTGCCAAAAACACTCTGCCCCCACAGCTTGGCTGCTTCATGAGCTGACCATAGCTCCAGGCCTGTTGGCATCTTGGATGAGGAAACATCCCCCTTCTCCTAACAGTCATTAACTGATGGCAAGCTTTCCAAAGTTGTCCCTGCTGGCCCAAACCTTTCCTGAGTCATTCTTTATCTGGAAGGCAGTTTCATTTCATACAGCTCTACCACCTTTAATGGATATTATTTTGGAAAGGGGGGGTGAAGAACAATAATAAAGAAAATCAGTATATCCTCAGGAAACACCAGGCCTTTTTATAGCTTTCGGATATATGAGCGTTCACTATGGTCAATATCTCCAGTGGAGACTTAGAAAATGTGGGACTGTGAACAATGAAGCCACAAAACACTAAAATGACCCCCGACCAAAATTTATTTCTAACGTTTAATAAAAATTGTAATGGAAATGTTTAAATACATGCTTTAGTATGTATTTAGGATTAGAACAATTAAAATAGATGGTAAAAACTATTTACTAACCAGACCAATGTGTATGTTTAAATGTCACAATTATTTTAAATATCTGAAACACACACCATGGTATTTCCAAAAAAAAATATTTGGGGGCCGGATAGATGGCTCGGTGGTCAAGAGCACTGTCTGCTCTTCCAGAGGACCTCGGGTCAATTCCCAGAGCCACACAATGGCTTACAACCATCTATAGCTCTAGTCCCAGGGGATCTGATACCTTCTTCTGACTCCATAGGCACTAGGTATGCAAGCGGTACACCTACATGCAGGCAAAACACTCACACATAATTAAAAAAATCTAATTTGAAAAAGAAACTATTTGATGCATTAGGCTGTGTCATTTTAGTACATTTCTTTTATCTTCCAATTTTGGTTACCACCAGAACAAAAACTGTTGGCCAACTGAGGTTTACTTTGCAATTGCTTTGAGATGTCTTCCCTTTTTTACCTGCCACTGTACATGAGACCAGTGACCAAAAGGCAACATGTGAAAGTTCCCCCAAGGTTCAATTTCCTGTTTAAGTAACATGATAAAATTGTGAAACATGAGTGACTTTTCAAGAGAAGTAAAACTTAGAAAATCCATTGCAAACATAAAAACATTTCTCATATGTGTACAAACAGGATAAATATTTTTAGGTCCAGAAGTCTTGCCTCATTGCTACACCTTTACATTTTTCTAAGTTTTGGCTATTTTCAAGAGAATTTTACAACAGTCATAATCCCAAGAAGTATTTTTAGTAAGCAGCCTTTGAACTGATGGAGAACTGTTTCAGATTTTGGAGCCTAAGGAGGCATGAATAAAAACACTGTGAGATCCTGGATGGGATCCTGGAACAGAAAAAGAACCAAAGTGGAAAAATTCATGAGTCTAAATCAAGTCTGGAAATTGGAACTTTTGTACCGTACCATGTTAATTTCTTGGTTGTATGTATACCATGGCTAACTGAGGAAGCTAGAAATTCTCTACTATTTCTTTAACTCTTCTGCAAATGTAAAATCAGTTCAAAATAAACAACATTTAAAGATGAACACTACAAGAGAAAAAATAAATTATTTCTTATTAAGAACCTAAGGGCACCAGGTTAAGAGCACTGGCTGCTTCTTCCAGAGTACCTGGGTTCAATTCCCATCACCCACATGGCAGCACAACTGTTTGTAACTCGAGTTCCAGGGGTTCTGAAACCTTTACACAGACATTCATGCAGGGAAAACACCAATGTATATAAAATAAAAATAAATTAAAATTTAGAGCCTAAATCATATGGAGGTGTAGTGATACATGCTTTAATCACAGAAGACCATTGCAGGTTCAAGACCAGTCTAGGCTACAGAGGAAATTCCAGGCAAGGGCTACACAGTGAGACTCTGTCTCAAAACAATGAGAGTAAATCTCCTGAGAACTCAGGGCAGTGCACATGCCACTAGATGGCACTCTATTTTCTTCAGTGACCAAAGGCCTCGTCCATCCTAATAGAAATGTATTTTCTCTAGCTTATTTTTGGTACGTTAAATAGGCACAGTTCTTTATATAATACTCTGATTACACTGACTATACAAAATAAGTTTCTGCTTTATTCACTAGAAATGTCTTCTTTCAGGATTCAAGCTTCATTAGCATGCCAGAACCTTAAGTTGAGGTTTACCATTCCAGTCACTTGACACATTAAGCTGTTCCTTTGTGCTACCATCCTTTGTACAATCTTAAGAAACTCATTCCTTTTAATGTTTATCAACATGAGAACTTCCTGTCTTCCTACAGACTTCAAAATCCTTCCGCATTCAGACAGCCAGTCCCTGGAAGGCAGCAAGTAGCCTCTTCCTCCTTGTTTACAAGTCTCTCAGGATGGACAACACCTCTGCAGCACCCCCCTCCCAAAAAAAAAAAAGATTTCTACTGCTCAAAATAATTCTTAAAAAATAATTCAACCACTTAGTGGGGTCCAAATCAAAAGGAAAACATTAATTAATGCTGCCCATCTACCTATTTCCAAAGATCTAAACTTTAATAAATGGTAAAGTGTTCATCTCTTAATTTTACAGATTAAGCTATTATACTATTTTAAAATGAACTGGAGACTGAAGACATGAATCAGCTTTTCCAGAGGACCCAGGTTTTTGTATTCTAAGCACCCACATGGTGGCTCACAAACATCTGTAAGTCCAGTTCCAGGAGATCTAACATCTCTTTCTGGCCTACAAGTGTACCAGGCATGCACGTGGTATACAGGTATACATGTAGGCAAAATACCTGTACATAAAATCATTTTTTAAAAATGAACTGGAATTTGGGCATGGTGGTATAGGCTATGACTCATTCATAAGACTGAGGCAGGAGGATCACAATTTCTAGCCTTGTAAAAATTTCAAAAAAAACTGAACTTGGCTGTGGAGGCTTGAAGGATTACTCCCAAGTTCCCCAAAGAGAATCCTTTCTTGTGACCAACAATTTGGATCCCTTTTCTATAAAAGCAACCTTTAAATAGTTCCCTTCTACTTATAGCCCTTGAATTCATTACTGTTACTCATTATGAGTTCACCAGCATTAGTCAGCACAAGTTGGTTAGTCACCAGCTTTTAAACCACCAACCACCCCCTCCCCTTTCTGCTTTTCCTTTCCCTCCGGGATTTTGCAACATTTGAGAGGATGAGTAACTATACCCAAGAAATCTTGCTGGGCTTTTCTTGTCTATCTGTGGTCTAAACAGCAACCTGGCCCCTATTAGTAAAATGAATGCAATTCTTCAAGGTCACATGCTTTTTCATGAAAAGGGGGATACCTGGGTTTTAGGGAATAATCTTCAGATTCCAGAGCTTATTCCGCGTGTTTTGTTTGGCCATTGTTTCTTATAACCTTATTAGCAACAGCTTTCCTATTCAAATGATTTATCATTTTTCTCACATAGTAAGTACATGGGTACCATTCTTTCAACAGGAAAAATATAATGCCCTATTGGAGGAATGGGAAATGATCCAAGATACAGGTCCTTCCAATTGTTAAAAATTTCAGTCAAGAAAAGTCCAACAAAATCAGATCCAACTTAGCTTTTTATCTGTAAAGCCTTCACCAAACCTGCCATCATCATAGCCAGCTTACTAGAGTGAAAGAAAAAGGCTCCCAGTATGAATAATCCCTAGAGACATTATGGGGTATAGCTGCCTCAAAGCAGAAGCTCCACCAGAAACAGAAACGTTAAAGGAAAAACTCCTGTAGCCACGGAGGCTACCTACCAGCTTCCTTGCTCTATGGAGTCCTTCCTAACTCATCCCAGTACCCTCTTCTCTTCCCAAGGAAGACTCCATTTTAAGGTTATCTATTACACTCACAGCATCTAGCATTCAAATATATACTAAGTATCTGCAAAGCCAAATCTCGAACTCCCACCTTTCCTTTAAGCAGAGACTGGGAGCAGGTTCTTCATCTACCCACACCTTTGGTTCCTTTTCTATCATTCAAGCAGCCTGGCACAGCAAAGGTGTGACAATTAAAACAAATGTTGCAATGAAAGCTTCTCCAGTGAAAGCAGCAGTAATAAATAAAATGTACTTTTGAGAACTCCCCATTTTCCTAATGTTTACAATACCAAGGTAATCTGCTATTGCAAGGAGACTACTTAGTTCTACATGAACAAATGCCATCATGAACTGCCATGGAATTGTAAAACGTGCTTTAGGACAATGCTATATTACACCAAGGGAGGATTTTTGCATGTTATGAAATACTATGACAACACAGTTTCTCCTTACATGTCTTAGCATACATGAAGAAAACATGCAAATGGCAAAAGCAAGAAGTCCCTCCATGTGAACCCTGGCAAAATATTTAATTAATTGCTAGTCTCTTCCCTGAAGTAAGGGTCAAAATAATAATCAGTGATAATGCAGAAGGGTGGGAAATCCACAGTGAGATAAACAGGCATTTGTTAAAACAAGTATATATAGCAGTTACTGAGGTTGTGGGCACCTTCACACTAATAAAATTCTTTAATGATTTACCATGTTAGAAGAAAGAACAACCATACAACTGTATTTTATTTTAAGATACACATACATAGCCAGGCATGGCAGCATGCCTTTATTCCCAGCAGAGACAAGGCCAGCCTAGTTTACAGAGGATGTTCCGTGACAGCCAGGCTACACACAGAAACCCGGTTCCAAAAACCAAAAAATAAAGACATACACACAAAATACAACACAAAGGACTTGGTAAATATCTCTTTAAACCAGAAGAGATGACATACACTTATAATCCCAACACTCAGGAGGCTAATACACAGAAATCAAGTCTGAGGCCAGTCTAGGCTACATAGTAAGACCCAGCCTCAAACAAAAATAAATGTCTCTTTGAATCATTTCTTCTGGGCTGGGCATGGTGGCTCATGCCTGTAATCTCAGCACTTGGGAACTGAAGCAGGATGATTTCTGGGAGTTCACAGCCAGCCAGATTGATTACACAGTGAAACACTGTCTCAAAGCAACTTTTCTTCTGGAATACATACTGGCATCAGTAAACAAGGCCCATGGCTCCCTCCCATCTCCCTCACTTTGGAGGATGATTGGTCATGATTCTCATATGACTTGAAGAATAAGCATCAGCTAACTAGCCTATCAGCTGGCAGGGCTTTACAAAAGCATTTACTTCCTCTTCATTGTCACTCGAGGCAGGAGTAAATCAGGTGTGATGGCCACAGAATGTTGCTCTTGCTGTGACAACATCACCTTTTCTTTCCACTGAGCCGAAACCAGGCCCTTTAGGTGCAACTGTCAACCCTAGGCACATTTTGCAGCTTTCCTCCTCCCTCATTGACTTGGGGGAGGCCCTGCCATGTTATCCAAGGAGGCCATCAAAAAAGAGACAGAGAATAGCAGGACAGTCCAGGCAGGAAGGAAGCATTCTCTAGCACTAGCACCATCCTAGCTCAGAGGCATTCCTGCGGCAGGGTACAAGAAAAAAGTGGGCCTCCAGTACTCTGTAGCACCACATGTGCATCCCCAACCATAAGGAGGACAGAGAGGGAGAAAGGGGGATTTCTCTCACAGATTCTATTTGCCAGGCACTGAAGCACCTTGGAGAACAGGGACCAGCGCATTTGCTATAAGAGCCTGCCCAGTCAATCTGCTTTAAAAATGCAATAAAGTGGGGAAAGAATAAGAAACCCCACATCATTCTGATTCTTCCCCAGTGGGTATGTTCCTTGAAGACAAACTTTGTCTTTGGTATTGTAACACTTCTCAAAGACTTAAAACCAGATCAGAGTCTATTACCCACGTGCTTTCTCTGGAGGCATGGCTACCTCTTCTCTGAGTTGGAATTAAAATCCATATAGAAGATCTGTGAGAAAACCTCACAGCACCCAATAAGAAAACCCAGTACCAACCCCAATGAGCTCATAGGTCATCCATCCTTTCCTGGCTGCAACAGCCACATTCCTGCCCTGCCCCTTTGTACCCTATTTGCCTGCAACACATTCTAGTGAAGCCCAGACAAGTTTAGGAAAAAATGTCACCATTAATCATGATCATGTAATTCTAAGAAGAGTTCATTCGGCATGTGGGGAGATAGGTAAAGTATAGGAGGAATGTGACCCTAAACCACTTATACTAGAATTTCAGCTGAGTGACTTCCATATTATCTAAGTGTGAATATCTGATGTTAAATATAACACATGGAAATCCCATTTCTTATATGTGACTCAATTTGATTTTTCTGTGTTCTTTATGGTTTGGTTGCTTTACTTTCCAAGAAGTTTCCAGAGGAATATTTGACAAAAAGCAGCAGTAACATCACAAATGAATGAAGAAAATATGGTTGTGTGTACATGCTCATGAACACAACACACATTTTCAATAATACAGGTGAACGTGGAGGACATCATGCCAATTAAACAAGCAAGTCAGAAAGCGACAAATACGCATAGCTCCAATTATAATGAGAAATCTGAAGTATACACTCATTAAAAACAAAGTAGAATGTGGTTGCCAGGAGATTGGGGGACAGGGCTTTGTTTAAAGTAAATACTTGATTTTCCAAAATGAGAAAGTTCTAGACATCCACGGCATATCAACGTGAACATGAAACATTATGATAGTGTGCATTCAGCATGGTTTAGATGACAAATTGACCTTATGTTTATCTGTCATAGTAAAAAGAAAAAAACAAAAGTACCACCTTTGTTCTCCATTATACATTCACTAAACCTGCAGTTCAAACATTTTGATATTTAAAAATTAAAAGCTGATATTTAATGGTTGATGTCATTTTGAAAATGAAACAGTGAGAATTGAAGTTGCTTTAAAGACTCAAAACAAATCATTATAAAACACATTGAAACTACTGCTTGGGACAAACGTTGTCATTTTAAGCACACATGACATTTTCATAGCAGGAAGGATCCTGACATTTTTCTCAAATGGAATGCATGGTATGCTGAATTGGCTTCTAACTCAAATGTGGCTTAACAAAAGGGTATCTCACAAGACAGTCTTGGAAACTAAACACTGTGGCTATTATAACAAAAGGAGCAAAGTGAATCATTCATTTGTAGACAGAGAAAGGGCGGGTTGGTCAAACATTATTAGCCACAGTCCCACTTTTTCACTGCTTCCAGCTTGTGTTCTGCCTCTACCACACCTCTTTACTTATCCATCATCCTATCCTCTGAATTACACAAGTCATTCTAAGGAAAGAAGATTGTTAAGAACGATAAATTCAGGCTGGCAGAGCAAAAGGCAGCAAACTCACCCAAGCCTTCCTTCTAGAGAATTCAATTTGCCTGCTAGGACTCTTAATTTTGACTTTCCACCATAAAAACCATTACATAGGGGGTTGCTCCTATAACAGCATTGTAATGCACATTTCTATATACTAGAAATCATAAAACAAGGGCTAATAAAGTGAGTTTTTCCAGTAGCTTAGGACTCCTTGGCATTGGGGAATCTATGACTCACAAACAAGCTGTCCAGAACATCTACCCGGATTTATCATTCAAGTATGTGATGCCATGAACATGTATTTGCTTAGTGTTTGATTTGTACACACCTCCATGTTGTAAAGACAAAACAGAGAAGTAAAAATTGCTTTCTGATACTTATGCATGGGCATGCCATGATTCTTCCTGCTTCAGTTCTGTCTCAATGAAGGGATAACTGGTACCACTATTACACATATGGAGCACTGCCCCAGAGGTACGACAGAAAAAAACAGAGAAGCCTATAATGGTGTGATCCTGGCAAGCCTTCCGTGGAGACACTAGCATAGGAAAAGCTGTAGGGGGTGCCTATCTTGGATTGCACTGGCAGGGGTCTGAGGAATAAAGAACAGAGACAAAGAGAATAAGGCTTAGGGATGCAAGATGAAATGAGCAAGCCTACTAAAGTCCCCAAATTCAGGCTGAGAATGTGGGTGACTGGGAAAGCCTTTCTATGACATGCACAAGGCCCTGGGGTTCACTCTCCAGCACAAAAAAAATACATCAGTACAGGGAGGGCCTCATGATAAGCAGTTCAAGAATTAGGAGCAGTATATGTACCCTGAAGCTGCAAAGAGGAAGAAGGTTGTGTCCCTAGAGATACTGTTTAAACTATGTAGTCAAGAATATAATATGCACATAAAACTGACAAGAATTTGGGACAATTTCTGCTGTTTATAGCCAACACGCCCTGAAATGAAGAATAAAGTCCACTGTGGTGTCATCTCAACACTTAGGAGGCTGAGGTAGAAAAACCATAGAAATCAAGGCCAGCCTGGTCCATTATGATTACAACCAAGATTGTCTCAAAAAAGCTAAAACTAAGGAGTAAAGAATTGGAGAAAATAATTATTATTCATCTTCCTGTCAATAGCACAAGAAATCTCAGGCTTCCTCACTTTAGGCTTAGAGCATGCACACCTTATGGGGGTGGGGGTGATGTATATGTCATATTTTTTAATTTTTTTAAATTGTCAGATAAAACTGTTATCTATCATATACAACACCATGTTCTAAAGTACATACCCTGTGTAGTGGTTAACTGTAGCTAATTACCAAATGCCTTACTTCACACAGCTAATAGCACTTTTGTGGTTAGAACACTTTGTTAACAACCATGCTCTTTTAATGTTGCAATACAATACCCCATCTATAATAGAATCCATTGCCTACTATTCCTATCACATATCCTTGATCATCATTACAACTCCCTAACCACCCCAGGGGCAGCCACCAGTTCTTTCTACTTCAGTGAGGACTATTTTTCCTGCTGGGTGATTTCGGACTTACAGATCTAAATCTTGGGCCAACTTCTGGATGTGGTAACTAACCAAATTCATCTTTTCTTCCCTTCTCATCTGCTGGAAAGAACTGACCCCACCATGATAAAAAGAAAAGGAAAAGCAATTATCAAGGACAGACAAAAGAGTTCATGGTCAACCACTGGTTGCAGGAACAAATAATTTCAAAGGAATTAGATGAGGGGAAGAAATGAAAGGAAGGAAAAGAAAAGGAGGTCACCATGACTAGGAGTAAATGGGGGACACGATATGAGCATGGATGTATACAAGAGACCTTTCTTTTTATGCTGAACAAGAGAAGAGTTGCTCTACCTTGTGTTCCACTTTCTCCTCGGGTTCATCTACATGCTAAAATGCTTTGAAACTTCAAAGCACCCATTATGCGATACAGTAGAACCATTTCCTACAGCTCTCAGTTCAAGGTCAAACTGATCTCTCTCACTTTTTAAGTTATTAGATACCAAGTCAGCACTCTGGACAGTGAGGGACCAACATGACCACCTCAATTACTCAGTTTTAAAGAAAAAAATCAAGGCATATTATAGTTTTATCAACTATGTATGTACACCTATAAAAAGCTTCCTATCTTTATTATTGGTACCTGGGAATTTCTGTCTTTGTAACGGAATATCCATGGAGAACTGCTTCCAAGCACATACTAGATTTGGCCCCATATACCCATTTGCCTTAAAACCAAGCAAACCCCTTACGTTGATTACATATCTGAAAATTTATAAAGGATTTTCAAATTTCACTTCATTCAGTATCCACACTGCACTCTTGGTGAGCTAGGTCCCCTCCTGACTCACAATCAACATAGGGAAAACAATAACAAGATTACTATCAAAGACAAGGGGCAATTACAAGAAAAAAACTTATTCTCCAGTTCAAAACTGGACAGATCTGTTCAAAGACCCTAAGTATTATTTGTTAAGTTAATTGGACTGCTGAGTCTGCTCTTTTAAGTGACATGTTCCAGTAAAGCAAACAGTGCCAGACTACCAGTATGAATTCCAAATTAAGTCTTCTAAGTAACTTTCTTAAAACATTTTTAAAAACTGCTTCTAAATTCTTACTGTATCAACTATGCCTAATTCTAAAGATTGCTCATATTAAGTTTTTATGATATTAACTCTTTATTATAGTCACATTAAAAGGCAGGCAAGGACACATATGTAACCCAGCATGTGAGTGGCTAAGGCGGGAGGATGACTTTGAGATCTGCTTAAGCTACACAGAAAGTTCCAAGCCAGTCAAGTCTATGACAGCAAGAAAGGTCTGTAAAAGGCAATTATGTAATAATTCAAAACCAAAATGTTGTTGGAGTCCATCCAGAGCCTAGGTTCAAATTCCTAAACCAAATAATTAAAATGTTTCCTAAGAACCACCTATAAATATGCTATTCAAACTTAATATGCACGTGATGCCCTTAGGATGTTGTTAAAATGCAGAAAATCATTCCGAGATGGGGCCCATACACAACAATAATATAACAAAAAAGCTGATTAAAAGCTGGTTAAATAACAGAGACTCTGTAATAATCATCTGATACCATTTCAAAGCTGTGTCCCTCTAAACTGACTTAAATGAAAATAGAATTCTGAAGTGGACCCTTATGAGGTGACTAGGCCATTAGGACTGTCATCGTGAATATTATCCGTATTCCTGGAACCTGTTGGCACATTTGGTCTTTAGCAATATGGGTATTAAGGGACAGGGTGCCAACTAAGGACAAAAAAGAAAGCATGCCTCCCTCACCAGATGATGAACCTTGATTTTAAACTTCTGTCATTTATTATGATTTAAGTTCCCGGTATTCTCTTTCTCTTTTTATTGTATGTGTATATACATGTCTGTGTGTGTGCATATGGAACAAAGTTCAATGCCAGGTATTCTCCTCAGCTGTTTTCCACTGTATTTTTAAGAAAGGGTTTCTCACTGAACCTCTAGTTCTCCAATTCAGCTAGGCTATCTGGTCAATGAGTTCCAGGGATCTGTCTAACTCCATCACCCCAGCACTCAATATTTTGCTAGCAGTCCTTGGAACTTGGGGCCAGAGGTTTTAGATCAGCTCCCAAGTAATTATTATGTGCTTTGTAGAAGGATTTATACTGAGGGTGTAGTTCAGTGATTGAGGGCTTGCCTAGCAGTATGAGACACTAGATCATTTCCAAAAACACAGCAAAAAATAAAGAGTTTAATGAGTATAATCCACAAATTCAACCCATCTTTTCTTTCACGATTAGAAAATCCACAGCAGTTAAAAACCTAAAAGACAAGTTTTATCCAAATAGCAGAACCAAAATAGCACACTCAATTCCATGGCCAAATTACATCTCTGGAGGGAACTAGCATTTGCTAGCAGTCTATCAGTGTGTCAGACAAAGTGCACACCCTCCCACACAGTATTTCCTCCATTGCAGAGGCAGCAAGTACCTGTTGACAGCCCTAGTTCAAGGTCAGAATCTGCATTCAAGACCAACCAGCCTGTACCAGGTGTGGTGTGAGCACCTGTACTCCAGGTTACTGAGCAAACAGCCTAGGTAGAAGCATCGCCTAAGCCCAGGAACTTGAAGCCAGCCTGGAGTAACACACTGAGACCTTGCCTCAAAACACAAACCGACTAGGCGGCTAATTTTTGTTTGTTACTTGTGTATGTGTACATGTTCATAGGTGTGTGTGTTTGCACATTTGAACATATATGTAGAGGCCAGAGGTCAATATTTAGTGTTTTCCTCAGTCCCTTTCCATCTTATCTCTTCAGGCAGGGTCTTTCACTGAATGTGGGAGCTTGAAGACTCAGCTCTTAACATTGCCTGTCCAACATTGGGATCATAGGTATGTGTCACCACACCCAGCTTGTATGTAGATACAGGAGATTGAAATCAGATCCTCATGTTTGCATGAAGAGCCATCTCCCAAGCCCAAATACTTCCATTTTATTTATTATTATTAGTGTATGTGTATGTGAACACATGTTGTGTATGTGTAGAGGTCAGAGGATTAACCTTGTGGAGTCTTATCTCCTTTTACCTTTACATAGGTTACAGGGCTCGACTTCAATTCTCCAGGCTTGCATGGCCAGCACCTTCACTGCTAAGCCATCTTGCTGGCCCTACTTTTATTTTTTGAGACAAGTTTTCTATGTAGCTCAGACTTGCCTCAAACTCGTCATCCTCCTGTTTTATCATCCCGAGTGTCGATATTACTGATGTATGCCACCATACTCTAGGTTATCACTCAATTATATTTTTATCATCCTGTTTTATCATCCCGAGTGTCGATATTACTGATGTATGCCACCATACTCTAGGTTATCACTCAATTATGTTTTTAATTTTTTTGCCTCTAATTATCTTATCCCCTCCAGGTAGCTGGTGAAATTATTAGTTTAACTGCTTAGTTTCCTGATTTGAATTGAACCTGACACCCTCTTTCCTTTGCCAAATGGTTTATCCCAGACAGAAGCTGTTTGTTCAGCCATTTTAACAATATAAAACTCAGAAACAACCTATAGGCTACCTATGATAATAATTACAAGGACACCTAATAACACGAGAAAATACACAATGTAAAATTAAAAGAGCAGACCACTGAGATTACAGCTATGGGAAACTAACATATACATGTAGACAAGTAAGAGATTACAAAATAAGATTTTGCTGGAATTAATCTTATTTTGTCCTCTCTTATAAGTGTGTTAGAGTCATACTGTTTCAATTATATACATGTTTGTCTTCAACTTTCAAAATGAAATGTGAGACACTTTGTAAAACATAGATTTAGACCTTATAAATTATGAGCATGCCTTGGCAGAATTGCAAATAACACACCTTAGAATTGTCCTCTTTATTGTGCAATAAAACCTCAGGGTCATTGGTTACTAGTAGCACGACCTTGTGGAAGCTAACTACTCTGTACTGTTTCCTCATCCATAAAAGGATTTGCTGTCTACTTCTTGACCCTTTAGCACATTAAGCAAGGCAATAGAGAGCACCTGACTCATATAAGCTCTCTTTCATTTGATTATAGCTATCACAGAAAACAGATGTAATCATATCTCTTAAAGGAAAGACATCAATGAGGCATTAACTAGAGATAAGTCAAAGCAATTCAAGATTCTCAGCTGTTCTTATACTCAGACAAAAGGGCTGTGAAAGCACAGACCACTTTTAAAGACCCTCATGATTACAGTGGGCCCACTTATGGTTTCTAGGATAATGAGAGAAAGATGTACTGTTATCAGAACGGGAGAAGGGCTATGAAGTAGAAAGGAAGAAGAGAACCCTAACACTTCAATACCAATGAATTTTTGGGGGAGTCCATGTCCAAAACTGTATAAGTCCTGTGCATGCCTATAAATCCTAACACTTGGGATGTTGGGATGGTGAGGTAAGAGGACCATGAGTTTAAGACAAGCCTGAGCTACAGCAATGGTATCTTAAACAGAACCAAAACTGTAACTACAAAAATCAGGGTTTCAACTAAGAACAGAAGCAACTAGCACCTTAGTGGTGGCCTTGCCTTGAAGCAGCCCTTGCTACCTCTGTAAGTCAGTTAGACCTCCTAAGCTTTCGTCTTTGAAGAGGAAGACTGGCTAATATGGTCCCACTATCCCTTCTGGTCCTCTATTTCGATGGTTTCCAGGAGACAGATCATAATTTGAATTATGTCAGCTTGACAATCAGAACAAAAAACAAAAAACTTAAGGTGTGATAGAAAGTCAAGGTGTATATAATTGAAATACCCTTGGGCCATTTTCACATCTTGCTTTTGACAATGACAGCCACAACCAACAGATGGCTGCTGCTGACAAGGACTGCATCATTAATCCTAATGATAACTGATGCTTTTTACAGCTTTTTGTATAAAAAGAGACTTCACACATGAAGAGATTCTATTTGATCCCCAAATCAGACTTAAACAAAAGACTACTATAACTAGTCTATCCCTTGTTCAACTGAAGAAACTAAGGCTTTTTAGAAGTGAAGAAGTGCTGATGAATTAAGAGCACTGGTTGCTGCTCTTCCAGGCCCCTGGGTTGATTCCCAGCACCCACATGGCAGCTCACAACAGTCTGTAATTTCACTTCCAGAGACTCTGATCCCCACTTCTGGCCTCTGCAGCCAGACACACATGTGGTACACAGACATATATGCAGGCAAAACACCCAAACACAGAAAATAACACAGTAAGAAGGAAGTGGGAGCATTTGCCCAAGACCCTACAGAAGATAAATAACAAGCCTGGGACTTTGTAGTGGGTAGCTGTTCCAGCTTTGACCTGGAAGTACTACTCCCATTGAGGCTTCAGATAACTATCACACCTCCAAGGCTGGGCTGAGATAGGAGCCGTTAAAATCGAGATCCGGATGAACTGGCTCTCTTGGTTCCTGGATCCTGGACCCTGAAGGTAGATCAAGCAGAAGTCTCCAGAGAACACTGCGGGACTGCACTACACCTTTCTTGGACCCTGTAATCTATCCCTTTACTTGTAAGTTACCCCACAAAATAAACCTCCCTTTTAACTATGTGGAGTTGCCTTAATACTACCACCAATAGGACTTAAATTCAAATACTTAAAATTCAGAATTACTGTTTTGTTGTTTAGGCTCATTCTGTTTCTTAAAACACTGACATACCCTACCTTGTTTCCCATTGGTGTCACACAAACTCTAAACGAATTAAAAGAAATTTGCATTCTAATATTCTGACTTGATACTGACAATATATTTTATCAAAAAGAAATCTAAGAACAACCTTAATTTCCAAGTAATAAATGGTTCACTGAAATCTGAAGGCCCAAAACAGGATTAGGATCAACCTATAAGAATGTGTATCAAAAATGATGAAAGGCAAAAATTCCTTCCGGTCTTCAATTTACCACAATTCGTTACTCACATGTGTGGCAAGGCTGTTGTAAACAAACCACTGGCTACATAGTATAGTGCAAACTTCTATGTACAGTATCATAATTGGCAAGATCTACTTGCTTTATGTAAGGGAATTTATGATCTTTACAAAAACAACTAAAGACATTTCGCAGAAGTTACTTCATAAAGCAATAAATGTATGTGTGTAGTCTTGAAGTAGCAGCAGCACCTTTCAGGAAAAAAAGGCTTATGAGAAGCAGAGTCAAAAACTAGAACACAGAGCCTTCACCAACACTGAATACTTCTTAGCCAGCTATGTCTTACCTAGTCTCAAGTAAAATGTTTTTTGTTTACTTGTTTGTTTTTCTAGGCAGGGTTTCTGTGTCCCCTGGTTGTTTTGGAACTTGAAATGCTTAACAGCCATGTGTGGTACACTATGTGCTCCAGAAGCTAAGGCAGAAGGGTCTCCACTTTGAGGCCAGCCAGGACTGCAGAGCAAGACCCTGTCTCAAGACACAAAGTAATAACTGCACCTGAACAATGAAGTGGTTTAAATTTAAGAAATCTGAGGGGTATTGTGCTTGGCTTTACACATATGCAAACCATGTATACTGCCTGTCAATGGTACTCAAATTCTCTGGAGCAAATCCCACCCCCCAAATGGGAGGGCTTGCAATGACAGCCATGCCTCATTTTACTACAGGGAGAATAAATGTATGCAATAAGGAATCTATCAGTTGAAATTACCTCCATTACCAATCTTATACCTACAAAGGCTTTTCTAGACAAATTAAAACCAGGAAACTGAAAGGCCTGTAAAGAAAATATTTTGAAGAGAACCATAACATCTAACTATTCCCATTTTCCTCCTTTGGAAATATTGTAATGAGTCAGCAGGTGTTTACCCCCGAAATTACTTTTTATCACGAAGCTACAAACTCTTTAAACAGAAGACTCAAGGATAGACAAGAACATGCAAATGATCCATATTAGCAAATTGCACATCCCATTTGACAGTTTATGCAGGAAAATCTTATGAGGCTGGCATACAACTACTGAGGGACTCAATGCCAAAGAAAGGAAGCTCTTCTGAGGTGACAAGATAATTCCATTTCCTTTCTTTGGGGCATATGGGAACTCCAAGCTCACACTGTCTGCCAAGAAAAGGGAGGACTCGTAGTAAGGATTAGACTGAGTGAGTGGTACACACAAAGGCTAAGGTGATGGGGTTAGGGAAATAGTTTAGTCAGTAAAGTGCTGCTCTGCAAGCATGAGGACCAGAATTCAACCACTAGAACCCCGTTTAAAAAAAAAAAAAAAAGTATGATGGTACAAGCTTATAATCCCGTCACTGAGAAGTTGGAAATGGGCAGATCCCTGGGGCTCTCTGGCTAGCCAACCTAGCCTAAATAGCAAGTTCTAGGCCAGTAAAAGAACCTGTCTCCACAAACAAGGTTGAGAACCCTTTGACCTATACACATACTAAGAGGCAAGGTGGTGGGTACTAGGGTAAAATACAGGATAGTCCCAGGTGCTCAGTAGAAAAAGTCTGAGCTATTAGGCTAGGGGTTTCTAGAAGGCAATGTGAAGTCTCTTAACAGTTGCACATTATTTCCAAGGAAATGTTTTATTTAGGGGTATTCCCCCGAAGTCCATGACTGACTGAAAGAATCAAACATTATAGTTGTCAGTAGGCTACAAAAAGGTAGCAATGAATCTCCCCCACTGTTTCAAGGAAAAGGTCTGCCATCAAAAGTCCCACGGTACCAGTTCTAGAGGATGACATAATCTGATGCTACAACAGTTCCTTTAGGCATGTTAAATTAAGAAGCATTAGAAATATAATGTAATAGAACTAATACCTATGATGCTGGCACTGGGATTAGACTTTGAGAAAGGCTTTTGCTTGTTTGTTTGTTTTTCAAGACAGGGTTTCTCTGTGTATCTGTGTAGCCCTGGCTGTCCTGGAACTCGATACGTAGATCAGGCTGGCCTTGAACTCAAAGATCTACTTGATTCTGCCTACTGGGATTAAAGGTGTGTGCCACCAGTGCAGCCAGGAGCAATTGTGTCTCACGTCAACAGAATTTTAAGTTATTTAAATGCCACATTCTCTAGGTCTATGAAGTGTTTGAAGATTACCTGTCTATCTGAAATATATCTATGTATACCTAGAAGACTTAACTAACATGGCTACAAATATGATTATCATAGATGACTAATTATTAATGTATTTTTAATTATCCATTACAATTTTAAATGAGCTACATAAACATACTACCTCAAACAAGAATAGAAATATATATATATAAATATATATATATAAATATATATATATATTTGTTATACATATATATATATATGTATAACAAAATTAACTTCAAGTTTGTATCAATAAACTAAAATTTATACCAATGTAAAACATTTTAAACAAGTTGTTCTTTAAAAGTAGGTTCATTAATCTAACCTTTTATCTTATCTCTATATCCTCCTATATATCTATATCATATCACCTTTTCTTTTTTAGAAAGAGATCACATTTATAATCAACCTGTTTTAAATAAAAATATTGCTTTTTCTCTGTCCCACACCAGAGGGCTCTTCTGACTTGGGGCACAAGAATCTCTTAACCATTTTTTTTTTAAAGTTTGTAATTTTTTTAAAAAAGTTAACCAGAGATCCAATAAAAACTTATCAGTAAATGAGCATGGGGAGATTTAAGTAGTAAATTTTTGTTCTCTGAAAAAATAAAATTAGAAGTATGTCCTAAGGAAGAAAAACTGTTAAGGGCTGAGGATGTGGTTCATTTAATTGACTGCTTGCATAACTAGCATGTGCAAAGCACTGGGTTAGAAGCCCAGCACCACATAAACTAAACATAGTGATGCCTGTCTATAATCTCAGCACTCAAGAGATGTACACAGGAGAACCAGTTCAAAGTCATTCTCAGCTACATAGAAAGTCTGAGACCAGCTGAGACTGGAGATCCTGTCTCAAAAGCAAAATAAATGTTCATAATTCTTTTGTTAACGTAAGTTACAATTCTTTGTGTTATTTACAAAAGAGTCTTGCTGTAGCCTAAACTCAACTCGTCACCCTCCTGCCTCTGACTCCAGGGTGCTGAGATTAACCAGGCATACTCTCATGCCATGGCTAAAATTCTACACGCATCCACAAGCAACACAATTTATGATTTGGGTGGATCATACAGGTTGTGGACTGTTTGGGCTCCAGCTATGCCAGTGGTCACTATCTGATGATGAAAAGTCTTTACAATTTGTAGAAACGGCTGTGGATGAGGTAAATGTGCCTTCTATTTTCATTTTTCTGAGACAGGATCTCTCTGTGTAATTTAGGCTGACCACAAACCCATGAACCTTCCATGTCTACCACCCTATTGTTTGGATTGCCGTGTATCACCATGCCCAGTGTTTTATCTGTAATACTGGCTGAATCCTCGAGCATGCTGGATAGTCCTGTATGTACCACTGAGCTATGTCCAAGTCCAGTATCTGCTTTCTTTTAACTACTTCCAACAATTCTACTGAAGTGCACAGATGTATACGGAAGCCCAGTCCGGGAAGAAACTATCAGGGATAGTTTACCCTATCTATTCAAAACCAGAGTCACTTCCTGTACACCTTAGCATACATATTAAGCTCCTAATGTAAATCTAAGCAGACTTATCCACATCCTCAGATTCTTGAATGGGTATCAGGCAAATCAGCAACTGTCAACTTTCAACATTATATCTATCAGATGGAAAACACACAAAAGCTTGAGATTAGAAAACCACTAACATCATCAAATATTATTTAGGGCTGTACAATAGCTTCTAGAATGTAGAGGCAAGAAGAATGTTGGTGCTTCTTTCTGTAGCACCAAAGAACTCCTTCCCCACATTGTTGCATTAGTGATACTTCCACTTCAGTCCAGGACATCAAGGCCAAAAAGTGACTGGAGATGTTTTTGCCTAAGTTTCACATCAAAGGATGAGGATTTGAAAGGAGAGCCAACCATGAGGCCATCTTGGACTCACCTTGGACAAAACTAGACTCATGAGTCAGGTCAAAACTGCCTACCATGCTACTGCAATACTGAAACAAAACATCTGGCCCCAGTCAGGTCTAACATCTTATTCTTATTCCTGAGATTGATTGTAAAAAAAAAATAGCTTCCATTATCATCCTCTCTCTACTCAGATTTCTTGCCACAGGATTGCAGTTCCCCTTGTCAGAAGATGCAATCTACCTTATTTATCAGTACTATCTTTGGCTAACTGACTTCATTCAGACAACAGTAATCTTACACGTCTAGACCTCATGTATAAGAGTCCTTATATGCCTTGATACTATCTTAATAACCTGACAACCTTACAAAGTGTGAACAAGCCTAAGCTACATGGTTACAAACTAGAAAGCATGTAGAATAGTCAAGGCCAGAAGAGCCATCCTCCAAATCACCCAAGTCACCAGTGAACATCAGAAGATATGCCCAGCTCCAAATAATTCCTGGCCTCGCCAAATTTTCTACTGCTAAAATCAGGATATAACTAAAGTGTGGTGGTTTAAAAGTCACTAACTAAACTTGGTAGTTTCGTGGTTTGTTAAGCAGTAAAACCTAACTTAGACAATAAAGAATGAATTCTTCATCAACTCATTTTTTAAACATTAGTTCAGTCTTCAATATTTCAAGTGGTTACTGGGGATACAAAGATTAACACAGAACAGTAACCGCAATTCCAGTCATTTCCTCTATACTCACAAAGATGTAGCAGTTAACAAGATCTACTTAGGAGGACAAAATGGTCCAAAAAGGCCGTATTAGAATGGGCATGGTATTACACATCTATAATTACAGCACCCAGGAGAGGCAGAAAGATGATGTGTTCATGACCAAGATGAGCTACATAGCTAGTTCCAGGTGAGACCTTGACTTAAAAGAGGCCATATTTAAGTCAAACACCATTGTGAAAAGGAAACTGGAACTGGGAAGTAGCTCAGTGGTAGAGCTCTTACCTAGTATATACAATCTGAATTCCTTCCCCAGCAGAAGGAAAACACAGTAGAAGAAAGCGATAACTAAAACAGAGAGACAAGAAAGAACTCAAGGAATGTTCTAGGAGTGGCAAATAGTTTAGGGCAGATGGAGTGTAGGGAGGAAATAGCAGATGATGGAGCAGGAAAACAGATGGAAGGCCAACACTGAAGGGTCTCATTGTATGTCTTGCTGTGAAATTTGAATCCCTCTTGTAAGACTTGAGTGCTACAAATTGTCCCTAAGGAATAATTAGATGTTATAAGAAAGATGATGACAGTTGCAGATGGATTAGAGCCAGAGTCTAATTCAGGTAGACAAGTTGGAAAGCAATTACTACATTCTCAAGGGGTAGTGAACATGGGGGAGAGAAGATGTCTTTGAAAGATGCTTCAGAGACAGGAGCAAAGTTCAGGAGACTTGACAATCAACTAAATATGGGCTGTGAAGGTAAGAAAAGTTGTGGGAAGATCAGGAACTATGCCAAGACTCTACTACTTTATAACCCTAGAAGCATGGTAAGTAGGCTAAGAAAGAAGAGTAGACTGGAAAGGAATGCTCATGTTCCCTACAAAGGCACATCCTCTGGGAGACAGACAAGAGGACCTTAGAAAAGGGTCCACATCCAGACCCTGAGTAGTGAAATAGATACTAGAAGATAAAGACTTAGGACATCTTGTTATATATAGTTTGGTTGAATTTTATTGTTTTGTTTTAAAGATAGAGTCTCAGTTGGGCAGTGGTTGACTCACACACCTTTTATTCCCAGCACTCAGGAGGCAAAGGCAGGTGGATCTGAGTTAGATCTGGTTAGCCTGGTCTACAGAGTAAGTTCCAGGACAGCCTGGGCTACACAAAGAAACTCTATCTGGAAATACGTAAAAACAACAACAAAAAGATGGGGTCTCATTATACAGCCCAGGCTGGCCTAAAACATCTCACCTGCCTGGCTCAGCCTCTTTAGTGTTGGTATTTTAGGAGTATCTTAATGTAGGGAATAGAGAAAGTTCAAAAGACGGAAGTGAAGGTGTGAATGCAGTACATTCAGGAAACGGACAAAGATGCAGAAAACAAAAGGTTAATGGATGAAAAAATCCTGAGAGAAGCATCACTAATGGTGATTGGGAACAGAGGGAAGCCTTGAGATATCCACTTTGCCCATTCAATCCTGTAGCTATCAGTCCTCCCCATGGGCTCCTCCCACTATTAAGCAGGACTTAAATGATGAATCAATGACAGTAATTGAGAACATGAATGACAACATCTATATCCATGGAGAAAACACTAATCATTTTAAATTGTTTTATTTTGATTTTTGAGATAGGGCCTCATATATTAGAGCAGGCTAGTCCCAAACTTGGGTTAATCCTCCTGTTCCTGCCTCATGAGCACTGGGATTATAAATATATTCAATGGATCCAAGAAAGGGGATACATACAACTTTTTAAATCCCCTTTATGCCACCTACAACAGCAATGGATATCAGCTTTGATCCTTGAGGCACATATTTGAAATGCCCAAATCCATAATCAGAAATTCTCCAAAATCTAAAAAAGTTCATGTCTGAACTCACATGACAGTCAAAACATAGGTATACTAAAATAAATAGTTTATAATTACCACCAAGCAGTATGAGTAAGTTGTACAAATATAAATGAGTCACACTTAAACTCAGTTCCCATTAGATAAAGACAAGTACTCTAAAACCCAAATAGTTCTTCTGGACTCAAGCATTTAGATAAAGGTCTATTTAACTCTATAGCTAGCTTAAGATGACACCTACAAAAAAAATTATCTTCATGTGTCCTTAGCAATTAAAAAAAAATAGACCCTGGTGATACCAGTAAAAACCACAGACTTAGGGGGGTGCAGCCTGTGTGGCAGGGACTAATAATGGGAAACACACTGTGCTGGCACAAGCTTGTCACTTCACTTTAACCTGTTCGTTAAAGAACTCTACTCATTGCCGCTATGTAGAGCAACCTCAACACTAAACAGATTTCTTCCTGATGGTCTGCCAGCTGACCCAGGCAAACAGCTCCTCCTACCACAGGTGGCCGAAGCTAATGAGATGCTTTAAAAGCAATGCAAGGCCATCATGGTGGTGCATGTCTGTAAACCTAGCATTCAGGAAGCTAGGGCAGAAGGATCTGCTCAAGCTAGAAGCAGCCCAGGCAGGACTGTTAGTCCCTGTTTCAAAAATAAAATTTAAAAATAAAAAGAACTCTGAAGTACCCAAAGAACAAATGAATGAAAAAAAAAAAACAAGGGCACTTTATTAAAAATACCAAAAGACATGTTAAGAATAAAAAGACATCTAAAAAAAAAAAAAAAAAAACAGAATAAAAAGGCAAACCGCATGTTGGCAGAAAAGCAAGGTCTCACTAGTGGCCCAGGCTGTCCTCGAAGTAACTATCATCTTACCTGAGTGATAAGATTGTAGGTGTGTACCATCAAACCAATAAATACTCATATATATACACCTGACAAAGGACTCATATGAGGAATGTTTCTTACAATAAAATAAGGGGGCATCAAAAGTGGGTAAAGAAATGGGCATGGTGCTTCATGTTTAATCCCAGCACTTGGGAGCCTGGGGTAAGAGAAATACCAGTTGGACTGTTGGAAGCCAGTCTGAACTACATACCAAGTGGAGGTCAAGCCTTAAAAAAAAGCAAAAGATTTGAACAGGCACTCACAAAGGATATACAAATATCAATGACATTTATAGCATTCAGCATCACTACTCAATTAAAGAAATGGTTTTTAAACCCACAAGGATCACCTCACACTAATTAGAATGGGTATTACTGGAAATGAAACAGAAATTAACAAGCTGTGGTTAAGGCTGTGGAGAAATTAGAATCTTCACATTACTGTCAGGAATGTAAAATGCTCTAAACACAACACAAACAGCATAGCAGTTCCTCAAAAAACTAAAAATACAATTCTTCCAGTCACTCTACTTTATGTATAATGTATATACTGAAAGAGCAGAGAGCAGAGCCTTAAGGAGGTATCTGTACCCTTAAGTGTACAGCAGCGTTATTCTCAACAGCCAGAAGGTGGCACCACTGAAGAGTCTACTGACAAGTGAATGGATAGCATGAAATCACATAGACAAACAATATATTAATGGCGAGAGTTACCACATGGACAAACCTTGAGGCAGTATTCTAAGTGATCTAAGCCATTAAGAAGGAGGAGGAAAAACAAGCAAGAGGAGGAAGGAGGAGGAGGAAGAAGAAAGGCAGAGCACTGTAGAGGAGGAAGAGGAGGAAACAGCCCAAAGCACTGTAAGATTCTACTCATTTACCACCTACAGTGTCAAATTCACAGATAGAAACGAGGATGGTGGTTGTCATAATAGCACTGGGGAATAAGGCATTAGTTTATCAGTTTTGGTTTTATAATAATTCTTGTGATGAATAATAGGGATATAGTTAATGTGAATGTAGTTGATGTCGTTACCTATATACCAGAAAAAAATATCTTAAATAATAAATTGCTTGTATATATTTTTATCACAATTCTAAAGCATGTATTTTTAAACCTTCAAAAAATACCACCATGTCCTCATCAAAAATAGGTAAAATTCAACTAAAAAAATGCGTAACTATAGTCTCCTACTTGGGAAGCTGAGGATCACTTCAGCTCAGGCATTATAGACCAGCCTCAGCAACAACTAATTCAGACAGCGAGAGCGTGCCTCAAAAATAAATGAATGAATGAATGAATGAATGAACAGACAGAGAGAGAAAGTGTTGCTTAAAATGTAGAGAGGAATCAGAACTCTTATACCCCACCAGTAGAATTTAAATTGGTACAACCACTTTGGAAAACTGTTGACATCTATCTACTGAAGCTCAATGCTATAAGTAACACTCTCTTTCCTAAGATTATGTCTGGAGAACTGAGTGGAAATGTGAAGCAAAGAACACAAGCAATAATGTTCAAATATGTTTTATTCATTTTAGCCAAATCCTGGACACTACCGAAAGATGTAACAGGAAGCAAGTAAATTATCGCTCAGTATATTCAAAGGAACTACTGATCACACAACCTGTGAAAGAAGACATACACCAGAGAGTTCCTATTGTGTGATATTATTTCTATGGATCTTAAAACCAGATTAAAGCATTGGATTAAGTTTTGTTGTTATTTTAATGGAAATTTAGTTTACCTTCATGATGGAGTCCAGATGAATATTGAACAGACTGGGGAACAATTCTCCAGAATTGCTGAAAATGTACTAGGCTTGATCTGTCACGGGCTGCATATTCACAGAAAACGTTAAGTGAGCATCAATCATACTTTGGATTAATGCACTTTATACTTTTATTGCTTGTTTGTTATATCTCAAAGGTTAATTATTTGTAAAGCACCTCAGTTCTCTCACTTGGGAATCTCTGATTCCAAAAGTTAACAAATTGCAACCTTGCTCCTTTTCCTTTTCTGACTTAGAAGTTGAGTCTGTTGTACCCAGACTTACCAGTTTCCCAAGATCTCTGATGAATCTGACTCAGAGCAAACTTCCTGTTCCTATGTTTTTCGGTGTTCCCTTTCCTAAAACCACTCTGTATCTATTGGGTTTTTATAATAACTTGCTTTTTACTTAATTTAGTCTATACTTGAAATCTACAACTCTTGTTTGCTTTCTACTGGTCAAATGTCCAACTTGACACTGTTAATCTTTTGGGTTTTGAGTTTTGGTTTTTCAAGACAGGGTTTCTCTGTGTAGTCTTGGCTGTCCTGAAACTTGGTCTGTGTACCAGGCTGACCTCGAACTCAGAGATCTACCTGGCCCTGCCTCCCAAGTGCTGGAACTAAAGATGAGAGCCACCATACCCTGCCCTGCAGGGGGTTTTTGTTCTGTTTTTGTCTGAGACAGGGTTTCACTTCATAGCACAGATTTCATCTGCTATTGCTTCCCAAGGGCAAGTATTAAAAATAATGCACCACCATGATAGTAGTGTCCTTTTAATTTTTCAAAACATCATGGTTTTTTGTTTGTTTGTTTGTTTGTTTGTTTTTGGTTTTTCGAGACAGGGTTTCTCTGTGTAGCTTTGCGCCTCTCCTGGAACTCACTTGGTAGCCCAGGCTGGCCTTGAACTCACAGAGATCCGCCTGGCTCTGCCTCCCAAGTGCTGGGATTAAAGGCGTGCGCCACCACCGCCCGGCTGGAATTTTATTTTTAATTCGTTGTTATCTCATGCCTGCCCCCCCCCCCCCGCCAGTTATAAAGTCAGAATGTCAAAAATCAATGTAGGACTGGGGGTGGTCGGTGTTAGAACCCTTGCCTAGTATGCACTAACAGCCCTGAATTCCATTCCCAGAAGCATCTCCCACACACCTCTAAAATTATCTGTGTATGTATGTGTATATTTATTTACATATGATATATTATAAATATAATATATATCATAAGGTGTTAATCGTGGGGGGGTCACACCTGTGCCAAGTGAGGTCCTGCCACTCACCCTCAACAAGCCAATTAAAAGAGCCAAATTGAACATGGAAAGCAGAAAGGGAAAATGTATTCAATCTGGACACATTGAGAAAAGAGACAGAGATCCAGTATCCCAAGTCAGTCAGCGTCTTGAAGTGAGATCAAAGTTAAAAGGCCCAAGGATTTCCATATCTAAACAGTCCTAGTCAAGGTATGGTCCCATCTACAAAGACCCATCATTATCTGGCTGTAAGGTGTTCTGACAAGTTGTTATAACTGTGTGAAATGTCTTTCCCAGAGATAAGTTGCCGCTCTGGCTGAGGGCTTTTCCTTCTCACAGCATGAGATTCCTGGGGAAATTCCTGTTTCAATAGTCTGATAGTCAGATTGAGAAACACACGTCTTTTTAAGTATCTTCATTTCTTCCAGGCAGGTTACAGTGTTATCACACTCCAGTATTTGATAAATGTGTGGTATCCCTCCCATACCTACTCTTTCCACCCACCATCTACCCACTCTGAGAGAAACCTTCATTCTTCTTGTAAAGGGAGATTTTATCGCCTGACCCTAAACAGTCAGACAGCACAGGTAATATCACCTTCCTTTCAAAAAAGAAAAGGAGGGGCAATGTCTTTCCCCACCTCCCCTGGCTCCTGCCATTAATAATGTGAATATTAAAGACCTTAATATGCAAAATCTTACAATGTAATAATAAGCACCAAATCCTTTTGCTGTCAGTTTTACAAACTTGATTGCCTCTGCATTGCATATAACATTTCCTGAGTTTAGTCAAAGGACAAACTTGTAGGCTGGAAAAGCAGCAAGGTAATAATTGTGAAGTGATGAGACACAGAAAGACTAGTGTAAAGGAAACTACCTGGGCAGGGCTAAGCGGTAGAATGCTTGCCTAGCACACACAAAGTCCCAGCATAAACCAGTAGTGTTGCATACACCCATAATGCTAGCACTTGGGAGGCAGAAGCAGGTAGATCAGAATTACAAGGAAGCCTGATCAATGTGATACGGAATTAACAGCAGCAGTTTTTACATTGGCTCAACAAGACAAGTCAGAAATGTAACTTACAAAAAATTGCTTGGAGTAGCTGGCAGATTTAAAGTTTCAGGAAAAATATGTTAAAAAGAAAGGATCAAACCACTCCTTAAAATGTACCATGTGGACAAAATGAAAAAACAATACTTTTCTTTTAGAACAGTAAACTGGTGTAATCTGGTGTACTGCATAATTTTATTTAAACCTACTATCTGAAATAGATTAGATTAGTCTTGCTTTCTGAGAGAACCTCAAAATGTATTTTCATTTCATAAAAGTCAATAGAAATGTCAAAATATTTAGCATAAAAACAAATGGGTTAGTACTACTGGAATGCAATAATTATAAAGCTGGATAGGTGGATTAATTGTCCTACATACCTGTGGTTTTTCGGATTCCTGTGTTTGCTTACTCATGTACATTCAACTCTTATTTTTCAAAAACCACTTCTGGAAGCTTTTGGCTTCGACACTGCCACCTGTAGACATAAAAGAGAAATAAATCATGTGTTATTCATCAGCACTGCATCTTTCCTAGGCATCTAACGGAGAAAACGGGAGGAAAAGTGACTAAATATTTGCTCCGAAAAACCGAAGTTTTCTTTCTTCCAATGCAACATACCTAAGGCATTTCCTTCCACAATAGTTCGATAAAGTACTTCATTAGCAACCGAAACATACTAAGTCCCAGGTCATCAACCAAATGGCCTTCTGAATAGTTCATTAAAAGAGATGGGAGTTCTGCTAATCCCAGCCTCGGGAAGGTAGAGAAGGAGAAAATGGACACGCATTTGAGACCATCTTGGGCTACCTACCGGGTTCCAGGCTAGTCTAGGGAGGAAAAAGAGAGGGAGAGGGGAGATGGGTGTGTGTGAAAAGGAGAGAACACGGGAGGAGGAGAGATGAGAGGGAGAAAAGGGAGAGAGAGCACGTGCCAGCATAATTTATACAGCCATTTCGAGACCTACCATTTAAAATTAGAAGTCAACTTGCCCAGTATGATAATTTGAGAATAAAGAATTCCATAAATTAACCAGATAGAGATAAGGGACCCACGCTAAGGTTACTTTATCACAAGATCATAAGATATCTATTTAAAAATTATAATTCCAGTCTGAACAGAGCTTAGTTCAATCTAAACAGATTTTCAGTGGGTTGTCTTCATCATAGTGCCCTGGCCCTGATTTGAACACAAATAAATCCTGAAAGATATTCCCTACATCTTATTGATTAAAATACAGATGGTTTTTTTTCTTTAAAAAATGTCACAGAAGGAACAGAGGAATAAAATATGCATAAGCAATTACCAGAGAATCCAAGCAGCCATAGATAAGAGAAGGGTTTGTGTCGGAGGGAAAGATAAAGATAAACCTTGAAATTCTGTAGTTATTTAAAAATATGAGGAAGCGCCTTGCCCGGCTGCTGCACCTCAAGAGGGGCAGCTCGTCCGAGCGCCACTCTTCCCAGGGCAAGTGGTCATCTCCTTCCAGGCTCCAACGTGTTAAGCCAAAGACACAAGAAGCAGTTCCCGTGCCCATCCCTTACCGAGACAGTAAAAGACCCTACCATACTCGGTACTCGGCCAAGCCTGGACTTCTTTGCCCACACCAGAGACGCATCCCACTTACCCATCATTTACTTTAAAGCTCGAAAGCTCGTTTTGTTTTACGGAACTGCGCAAACCCTGGAAAATCAACTCTCCTTGATTCACTCGTCTCCTCCTTCCTAGGGTGTTCATCCAAGAAAAAAAAAAAAAAAAAGGAGAAAATTGAGACCAAAAACCTTCTCCCTTCCCAAGCCCGACTGTACCCTGGACCATCCCAAAGAAGGTTTCTGAGTACCCGCCAAAGACTAATACCGCTCCCACGTGTCTCCATGAAGACCTCGTGCAGTGCAAATGTGCATGAGCGCCCGAGGATAGTGTGCAGCCAGCCCTCGGAGGGAAGTTCCGCACACCCATCACCCCAGCCCCCATCCCAGCTCGGACAGCAGGAGGGAGCCCCCGAGTGTGGTGACACGCTGGCACACAATACTCTAGCAACTCCAACCTTTCCACGGCAATCCTGCCACTAGTCTCCCCTCATCCAGTCCCTTCAGTCCCCGCAGGTCGAGAGCAGGGTCGTCCTGGTAGCTTTTGGGTGGGGATCCGGAAGGTTGGAGGACAGGCAACCACCACCCAGATTGCGAATGGATAAAGGGGTCGCGGTCCCCAGACGCCGCATGGAAGCTCAGCTCCTCCAAGGAGTCGGGGTGAGGACCGCCCCTAAGAGACCCGAAGAAGTAAATCCCACAAGCGGTAATTCTCCCGCACCTCTCCCCCACCTAGCTCGAGCGCGCGTTCAAGCGCGCACCCTGGGGGCCGAGTACCCTCCTCTGCCAATTGGGACCTGGCCGGTCCTTGCCCACGATGGCCATAGCAGCCCTGCTTTCCAGGCCGCGGCGACCCGAGAAGCGGGCAAGGAGCCACTGTTGCTGGGGGGCGGGAGGGGGGGGACCCACCTGAACGCAGGGTGCGCCCGCTGGTGCGCTGTCTCCAGCAGCTTGAGAAGGCGACGACCCTCAGACCGCGGGACCCCACACGCGGCCTCGCTTCCTCAGAGAAGCGGGCAGAGCTTCCCTGGAGCCTGGAGGACCGCTCGTCCACCTGGCTTGCAGGTTCTGTTAACTGGGTCCAGCGACCAGCCCAACCCGAGCCTTTCATCTCCGCCCCTTTCCCGCCACCCGCGCTGCGCTGCGTTCCGCCCCCGGCCGCCCGCCCCTCGCTGCGGGGGGCCCAGCCCTGAGCTGCCCGGCCCGCGCCTCTTGCAGCAGTTCCCCGGTTCTAGGCACCCGTGAGAACTAGGGGCGGCCCTGGGATCCGCCCCGACCCCTGCTATCCTAACCTTCCAGCCCTCAGCCGGCGGCCAAGGCGGTGGGCACTGCATGCTCTGCCCTGTTCTTCCGCTGTCGCTTCACTCCCTGCCAGGCACCTTCCACCGCCTAGCGGGTGAATGCCTCCTGCTTTGTAGGAAAGGGGGGTAGAGGGGGTGGGGAGTCAAATAAAGTGGAGTAGAGTGAGCCAGTGAGAGGAGGCAAAGAAATAACCATGTCAACGGGCAGGGATGGATGCAAGTTGCTGCCTGCGCCCTGTTTCTGTTACATTATCAGGATATGCTGCTATCCTTGTTAAAACCGCAGTAATGTTCAGAGGCATCAATCTAAAGATTTCCATGCTAATTGGTATTGGGCTGTTGGCTTTTTTTTTTTTTTTTGAGGGGGGTGATGGCAGAAGACAACAGGCTCGATTTTTTAAAAAGTTGCATTTTTTATGTATTGTATATTCCACCTTTCTCATTTAAAAACAAAAATAAATAGAACAGCCATGTTTTACAGAAAAAGATTCAGTGTATATGTATTGTTTAAATCCACTGTAATTATATTAATTGGCTCATTTTTAAGTATATTTTAAGTATTTCATTAAAACAGGCTCATAATTTTGGGATCAGGAACCCCAGAGATTTCATTTGATTTTTGTCTTTATTTCTAAGATGTCAGTTTCATGGAGATTACTAAATGTAATTATATAGAAAAGTGAATCCTTTTTCTTCCAGGTTAACAATATGTTTAGATCTGGAAAAAAAATTATTTTTAAAGCCAAGAAAAAATAAGATTCTCTCTCATTTTTCTAATGATGGACTATCTGATCTGGTAGCTTTTTCTTTAATTCTTTCTCCTTCAGGCAAACTTCCTTTCTTTTTTACATTTTCCTTCCAAAATTTCCCTTCAATCATAACATGGTTTTTGAGCATTTGTCTTCTTACACAGGATAGGAAAATTCCTGATCATCCATTATCAAAATCTATCTGAATCTCATGATACTAAAATTTCAACCCTGCTTTTAGTCATTCATTTAACCTGATATTTGGGAACAGAGGTTTTTCTGTCATAATTGTTTTGAGACAGGATTTGGCTATATAGCTCAGCCTGGCTTTGAACTCTTGGTTCTCCTACTCCTGAGTGAACCAAGAATTGGTTTTAAGTTTTATACTTATAAGAATAAAGTACACACTTTTTAATTAACACTGTAAACCAAAATTAAATTCATTAAAGTGACTAATGAGAAGTATAGTAGTACTTACTATATGTGTTGCTGGGTAAATCAGCACAACATGGATGATAAACAGTCCTAAAGTAAAGAAAACAGTCTTTAGAAATTGAAGATACCCTTTTTTGTGGAAAGCATGACAAATGTCAGTATTATGCAAAGAGTGACTGCTGCCTACTCTCTCTTCTGGTTGTGGCTAGTCCTGCATTTATCTCCTTTGATCATCATAATAAAAATAAAGTAATTTAGCATTCTGGTAGCATTGCTAGTAAATTAGCAATTTAAAAATGCTTTTATTACCTAATTAATCCAAGTAAATGCCTCCAATACATTCAGTTTTATTCTAACATTTATTTCTGCCTCCAAAGAAACACTTGCAAGAATTAAAAACAGCTAAGGTTAAAAACTAGTAGTAATTGCAAGCCAGATTCTTTGGTCAAGTGTGTGTTGCTGAAGAGTTAGAAGAGTTAATATTAAGTGACCTCTGTACATTAAGTTATATATCAGATATTGATTCTCAACTCTTCATTGGCTGCTTCTATAATGAGTTCCAATGTGGCCTTGTCTATCCTCTAGAAATGAATTTCATTTCTTTCTGTCTACCTTATTGAATCTATCTTTGTCTAAACTATTTCCATTGAATTTTCAAGAATCAGCCCCAGATCTATAGAGCTCACTTAACAGTTGTCCTTTAGGTTGAGTTTCCCTTGAGTTCTTTGGTTTAGAAGAAAAAAAATCAGCGTGATTAAACATCTAAATTTGGAAAGAGTACTTCAGGCACAGTTAATTTTTTTCTAATGTAATTCTCTATTGATTCTTTGGAAATTTATGCACCCCAATCCTACTCACCTCCCAGACCCTCCATATCTGCCCCTCATCCCTGCAGTGTGCCAACCAAAATTAATTAAAAACAAAACAAACAAACAAAAAAAAAAAACCTCAAAAAACTCACCTTGCTCCTCCATCTTTCCAGCACTTCACTTCTTCAATCATCCTAGTGATATTGGGAGCTGTGGTGTGTCATGCAGTATACCCCTTTTGTCCAATCAGCCCCATCTGCAAAATGTTCAAGGTCTGGTTCAAGCCCTCTTGTTTCTGATATACCATTGTTACTGAGCCCTCACCAAAACTCCTCCCAGATATCCTGTTGTTGCCCCAAGTCATGGTGATCTTGACAATTATCGTTTTTAGCAGGACTAATCCCTTTGCATATTCCAGCAGGTCATAGATGGGACAGCTGTTAGACTGGGCCAACCCAAGGTCCAAAATGTGGGTCTGGGTGGTAGCTGAGCTGGTCAGTCCTAGCCATTGGGACCACCCCCTCAAGCAAGGGGCAGAGCCGGTGCCTTTGGGGCCAGCTCTCCCAAGTACTGGGGTCAACTCTTCCATGGGGGAGGCAGCATCAGTTCTCTTGCTGCAGTGTTCAGCAGGGGCAGAATGCCAGCTATCCCAAGGCCAGTGAGGGACAGGCTGGCTCAGCATGGTCCTGGGATCTCAACACGCATGGTTCCTATGACCCCCTGTGGTAACAGGAGCTGTGGACATCAGCCCAGACCCTGGCTGCTGTTGGGCCACAGACCCAGACATGGCTCACGGCAGCAGCCTAGGCCTGAATACCATGTTCCCCGGTGGCACCACAGGTCACTCACATCAACATGGCCCCAGTGGCTGCACAGCCTGTGGACACCAAAATGGCCACAGGTAGCAGCCCACAACCCCGGCATCCCAGTGGCCTTATTGCAATGTAGGTCATGGATGTCAACATAGACCCTGGCTGTTGTAGACCCATGGCTGTAGGCAACAGCCCAGACCCAGATGCCACCCCCACACAGCCCTGCTTCTTCAGAACTGCCTCTTACCACAGTACACCAAGTGTTCTGTTTCTCTTTCTCTCCCATTTCACCACCATATATACTTGCTCATCATATCGGCACCCAACTCAGGGCATGTTGATGCTTCAGGCAAACTGGACCATGAGGACCCAGGCTGCCCCATGGGTGCCCTATATCAGGGGTTCAGGTATAGTCTAAGAGATAGCTTGAATTTCTCAAAACCAGAAGGGTGTGACCCATTTGAATAAAAGGAAGCAAACAAAAAATAATAATAAACCAGCAGATCCATTTTGTTCTGACCAAAATTAAGGCAAGATCTCATGATATGTAAAGGGTACAATTAAAATCATTTTCCCTGTGTTTTCTTTCACTGGGACAATTGACCCACTAACCAATCACCATTAAATTTCTTATTTAATTCCTGTGCAGTTGAAAATTTTTCATTGACTTTTAAATAAGAATGTGTACTAGACACTCACCTCCACTGTCCTCAAGGAATCCTATGGCACCCTGAATTTGGTTTCAGTAGTTTCCTTGACATGTCTGCAACATAGGTGAGGACAGATGTGAACATCCCCAGAGCCCTGGAAAGAGAGTTCTACTTGCAGTCCATGTTCAAAACAATGGATTAAACAGGGCATAAACTGTTGTCTGACAGTTTAATCCCAATGATGGCTTCTTATTCTAGTTCTCACACCAGCAAAAACGTTTCTAAGTGTGTTAGCGTTCCCCACTTGAGAAGATGCCATTTGATAATTATTTTAGTATATTTTGTCCATTTACCTTTTTTTTTTCTTCCGACAGGGTTTCTCTGTGTAGTTTTGGTGCCTATCCTGAATCTTGCTCTATAGACCAGGCTGGCCTCAAACTCACAGAGATCCACCCGCCTCTCCCTCCCGAGTGCTGGGATTAAAGGGGTGCGCCACCACTGCCTGGTGTCCATTTACCTTATAAGTTATGAGCCTGAACATAATAAAATCTTCCCTCCTTTTTTCTTGTAATTGAGAATTGATTTACAAGGCCATGATGGGACAGCTGTTTTGACATTTGCCACTCTGGCTCTGAGAAAAGAACTAAATTTCTTTACTTTGGTTGATTAGAGTTAGTGAGCAACATTATTGATTTAAATTTGCAGAATGTCAATTACTTTAATTGGTCTCCTTGTGTTAGGGAAATATGTCAGCAGTTAACACACAAGACAATGAGGATAGACAATACCACCCATCTAATTCTCAAATTGAAATGTTACTGCTTTTAAGTAACTTAAAAATAGGCAATAGTCAACAACTGGATTCAAAGCCTGTTAAATAGAAAGGAACTCATGCCTGCCATTGTAGACCAACCCAACTACTAATGGTTAGTGAGGTCATGGACCCTACAGGAAACCTACTATTGCTATTTCCTAAACCAGTATAATTTCTAACTGAATTCTAAATACATATCCTTATACCCACAGATAACTGTGGCTCTCACTCCTCATCAAAGAAGCTTCTTTTAGCAGCAGATGGAGACTACTACAGAGATCCACAACTGATCAAAATGTGGAGAAAAACTGACCATGGAGTTCCTCATCTCCAGTTGATACATCTACCCCATAATCCCTATATCTAAGGTTCTCGGAAGGTGGGGGGCAGCAATATTTTAAGAACCAAAGGACTGAGAACTCTTCTGCCAGATAGTGTCTTCTATATGTGACAGGGAAGCTGTGCCCATGGAATCTCAACAATATAGTCAATATAGTCTCTTAAGCAAGACCTGCAAATGATGGCACCAGTTGACATCCAAGCATGGATGGATGGAGGAAATCTCATAAGATTCCACCCCGAGACGAAGAGCTACAATTTCTCTCTCTCTCTCTCTCTCTCTCTCTCTCTCTCTCTCTCTCTCTCTCTCTCTCTCTCTCTCTCTGTCTCTCTCTCTCTGTCTCTCTCTCTCTCTCTCTCTCTCTCTCTCTCTCTGTGTGTGTGTGTGTGTGTGTGTAGGTGTATATGTGTGGGTGTGAATTATAGAACAGGTCATGATGTTTGTTTTTATTTTTATACTTTTTTTGAAGACAGAGTTTCATTTATTATACATAGCTTTGGTCCATGTGGAACTCAATTTGTAGATCAGACTGGCCTTAAACTCATAGAGATCCTCCTGTCTCTGCCTCCCTAGTGCTGGAATTAAAGGTATGTACTATCATGGGCAGCCTGAGATAATGATTTTGAAAGGCAGGTGGAGGAATGAGAGGAATTGGAAGCAGAGAGGATGGGGTAGTGAAAATAATGTAAATATAGTACTCACATATAAAATTCTCAAAAAATAAGTTAAAAACTTTAAAGGAAAAATAAGTATGTGCATGTAGGTCTGTTGCAGCTGTATGGTCGCTACACTGGTGTGTGGATTTACACGGATCCGTGGAATGAACAGAGGCATCTTAAGAATGAATCTAGCCTTTCATTGCTGCAGGGGGTCCAGCCTCGAAGGACTGAAGCCTATCCCTTCACCTAGGGCAGTTTTATTTCTCTCCAATACAGTTTAGCCAATTAATTTCCATATGCTCAAAACCACCTGAAAGTAGCTCCCAACAATACAATGCCAAGTGCAAATTCCTCAATTTCTCAGGTACCACAGTTTTCCCGGATTTTCCTGAATCAAGTTTTGCATAGGCCTTTGTATCCTTGGGAAACTCTAAGACAGGATTCACAGGGAGGGCAAAAAGGGAAACAAAAGGTGTCTGCTAAACAAAAGATGGATTAGGGCTAGGTGCTACTCTCTGGAGCCAGGCCAGGTGCAGCTCAGCAGGAATGCTGCGCCAGTGTGTGTATATATAAACAATAGGTAAATCTGAATACTTGTAATAAATCCTTCACCTACAAAACTCTTGGTAAGATATTTTTCACCCCTCTCCTTCTTTCCTCCTCCTCTTTATTGGTGGTTGGTTTTGAGGCATGTGGCAAATTAAGGAATACATTACTATTTATATTATTCACATGAAAGTACTTTGTAAAAATTTAGATTCCATAAATTCCCATCGCCATTTAACTGTATCATTCCATGACTTTGGGTGAAAAATGAAAGAAGGAAAGAAAGAAAGAAAGAGAGAGAGAGAGAGAGAGAGAGAGAGAGAGAGAGAGAGAGAGAGAGAAGAAAAGAAAGAAGGGACCAAAGAAAAAGAAAGATGTCAATAAGAACTAATACTGTTGTATAGCAATTTCCTACAAATCAAAACATCACCTCCTAGAAGGAGATAGGAGGGTCAAAAAGCTCAGGAGTTAAGGAAATTTATGTGATTTAGAAACTCAGACAGTAACAAGAATGAGATGTACCTCCTCAAAGTTATATTAGTAGTAAATAACTCAGGATGGGAGACACATACAGGACCCTGCAACCCAGGGACGCATCTTTTTGGGGTACTTAGGGTGCAGGGGTGGCATTTCTGGAGATAGAGCTGCCTTGTAGTCATCCATGCTTCCGTAATTAAACCCTCTCACATTCTACTATGAGCAGCATCAATAAATTCATTAGTTCAGCAAGCTAGACTTTGCTATAACCATATCCTTGGTCTGCTGGGAGATACCAGAGGATGCCCTATCTGAAGTAAATAGACATTTATTCATGTTTATCCAAGTATTCTAGGAAAAGACATGCAACATTGTGGAAGGGTGGCTACATGTATGGCTCCTTGGGACAACTGGGAAGCCTATCAGTTTAGTGAACTCATGATTTCTTGCCATTGTGGACAGTTTTTCTTTATTCTTTTTCATGGTTGACAAATGTATTGTTGGTCCCTAGGTGTTGTGTTTAGAATTACATCTCTTACAAAAATAAGCTGAAATTTTTTTCTCTGGTACCTTAGAGTGTGACCTTATTTAGAAAGAGGGTCTTTGGAGATGTGATTATGACATAAGTTAAGATGATGTCACAGTGGTAGAAAATGGTCCTTTAATTCAGTTTTACTGGTAGTTCTTACAAGAAGAGATGACAAAGTGAAGTTCCCCATGTCCACTCAGAGGAACACTAGAGATTGGGGTTAGGTTGCCACAAGTCAAGATAATCCAGAAATCAGAGAAACAAGAATTGACTCCCCTCTTCTAGGGTCTTTATAGGGGCACAACTCTGATAGCACCTTGATTTGAGACTTCCAGTCTCCAGAACTGTCAAACAATGCATGTCTGCTAGTTTTAACCACCCAGTTTGAGATACTTTGTAGCACTTGGGAACCAGTACAGCAGGGAGTCATCACCAACTCATAGTGATACCTGTCCATCATGTATATTCAGTTTACAGCAAATGTTCAAGGGTAGCACATTTAAGAATGATAGGCAAACTCCTGAGAGGATGGCTCAGTTAGTGATGTACTTATGGACATGAGTGTGAATCCACAGTACCAACATAAAACAACTGTGTGGCATACCTGCACCTATAATTCCAGAAGCAAGAACAAGGATTCTTGGGACTTATTGTCTAGTTAGTCTTGCTGAATTGGTGAGTTCTAGGTTCACTGAAAAACCCTTTCTCAAAAATAAAGGAGTTATAGAGATGGTTCAGTAGTTACGTGCATCCCACCACTCATGTAATAAGCCTGGGATCACTGCTAATCCTGTGACTTTAGCTCCAGGTTCAGGGAGAGACCCTGCCTAAATAATAATAAGCCAAGAGTGACAGAGGAGGACACCTGAGCATGAGCACACAGATTTGCACACATGTATGCACATATACTTAGACAAACATATAAACACATGAATGATTGAATAAATGAATGAATGGATAGATGGAAGGATGGATATTTTAAGACAAAAAAGTAAAGAGTAATAGAGGAATACAGCTGATGGTAACCCTGGCCTTCACATGCAAACACATATATGTACACACACTGAGCACATATATACACCACACACATACACAAAGAATGAGAGGCAGAGTCAATTTTGTTCACAAAGAACAGCAGCAGGCAAAATCATCTAGAACTTGGAAAGAATCTTGAGAGTTTATCTGCTCTAGTGGCTCCTCCAAAATAGGACTTGTTAGAAATTTAGAATTATAGAATCTTAGCATATTTAAAGGATTTTGGAGATTTTTCCCTTCTTTAGAGACACATGGCAGGGTTTATGACTTTAAAATCTCCACAGATTGTGCAACACCCAAAGTATGCCCCACTGTGGTAGTCTGAATGTAATTGGGCCCCGTCAACTCTAGGGAGTGGCTTTGCTGGAGTAGGTATGGCCTTGTTGGTGGAGGAAATGTGTCACTTGTGGGGGTGGTCTTTGAGGGTCACTGTGGAGATGGCCAGACCCAGTGTCTCAGACCACTTCCTATTGCCTGCACACATGTGTGCACATATACTTAGACAAACACATAAACACATGAATGATTGAATAAATGAATGAATGAATTCAAGGTCAAGATGTAGGACTCTCAGCTCCTTCTCCAGCACCATGTCTGCCTGTATGCCACCATGTCTCACCATGATGATAATGGACTAAGCCTCTGAAAATGTAAGCCATTTCAATTAAATGTTTTTCATTTATAAGAGTTTCCATAGTCAAATTACAATACCCACTGATTCAACTTCACCTCTAGTTAGTGGATTGTGATACCCTCTTTCCTAAACAATGGGAGATATAATGGTGAACGGAAGACTATTCAAGTTGGGAATTGATGTTAGTTCAGTCTGGGAAGTCTTCCAGATTCATTTATATTTTAATGTGGGACTACTGAAGACCAAAAGCTTCTCAATACTTAAGGAAAAAGGCTCAGCACATAGTGTCTCCTCCATAAATATCTGCCAGATTAGGTGAGAAGCTAAGATTAGCAAGAACTAGACTGAAGAATGTAATAAGCAAAGCCTTAGTCTGTTTGTGCTACAATAAAACAATAACTAAGACTGAGTCAGTTATAAGAAATTGAATTTAATTTTCTTAGTTCTAGAAGCTAAGAAGCTCGAAATCCAAGTGCTGAGAATAATGAGGGCCTATTCCTCATACAAAATCTTGTGTGTCTTTCCATAATGGAAGGTGGAAGGGGGAAAGAACCTAACTAGCTCTCTCCAGCTCCCATTCCCTTTCTATTTCCCTTTGAGATAGGGTCTCTAGATCAGGTAGGCCTTGAACTCCTTACCAGACAGAGGATGACTTTGAACTTCTGATCCCCATACCTGTACCTCCCAAGTGCTGGGATTGCAGATGTGTACCATTACTTATGTTTTTTTTTGTGGTGCTGGGGATCAGGCATCACCCATGCTAGATACTCTATCAACCGAGCAACAAAATCAGCCCCCTCCAATCCTTTTATAGGACACTCCCCATCCAGGATAACAAAACTCTTCTGGCTTAATCATCTCCTAAAGTTCTCTCTTAATACTATTGCTTTGGGGGTTAGGGATCAACAAAAATTTTGGAGGCGACAGCATCATTTTAACCATAGAGGATGCATGGGAGGCAGACAAAGAAATGGAAGAAAAAGAAAATCCAAGACAGACTTGGTCCTAGAGCTTTATATAAAAGAAGCCTTCAGAAAGTTGAAGTTCTACCCAATTTTGATAGAAACTTGGAACTGTAACATGAGAGCAAGAGGTGTCATGGGAGCCTCATTCTTTTTACTCCTCCCAGTCTAGTTAGCATTTGTGGACATGATAGGTCAGGGAGGGGTCTTTCACCCTCTCTTAGAATCTCCACTAACTCTGGACCCCTCTTCAGCCATCCTCCTAAAATATCTAAGTTAGATAACAGTGTGAAATATGCTAATACAACTTGAAGCATACTTTCCAGTCCTGGCCCCAGCCTCTTAACTCCAATCTCATGTAGCTCCTATGTCCTATGCCCTTCTTCCATAGAAAATGTTAGAGTTGCCATTGCTAGCAAGAACTCATTTTGAAATGTATGCCTGGGATAGACCCCATTATAAACCAAAAAGCAATATCTGAAACCCAACCCTTTGTATATTACCCATAAAAGAGAACTGAATGCTTTTGAAAGGAGTCTGCACCACTTGAAGATGAATAGTGTGGCTTTTCAGACAGAAGTGCCAAGAAAACTAGAAAGTGTCAATTCTCCAAAAGAAGAAAAGCTGGAAATAATTCTCTGTATGTCCATTGTTCGATCTTAATACCTAGACTCTTAAAAACTTTTGAAATCTTTCAAACAGTCAAAAGCCATTTGGAACTTGACTAAATTTACTCTCACAAAAATGTACAAAAGTATTCCAGCTATCGCCCACAAACTGAATCAAAGTGTTATAGCAGAATGAAAATAAATTTGATATTAGTTTGTTTTTCTCAAAATCATGCCTGTGGAAAATGTTAAAAATTCAAAACTTGGTGGTCTGCTTATGGTGTTATAGGTTGTATTGTTTGGGATTGCTTATTTGTTTGTTTTTTGTAGTCCAGGCTGGCCTCAAACTTGCTATGTAGCTAAGGATGACCTTGAACTTCTGATCTTCCTGCTTCCACCTCCTAAGGACTAAGATTACATGCATGTACCACTGTGTATGGATGTGCTCAGTGCTTTTGATATGGTATCTTTAGTAAAGAGTTCTTCTTTAACATGCATATGAATTCCACCCATCATTAAACCAACCAATCAGAATACCAGTAGGGAAGCTGAAGCTTCCATCTGTGAAGATGCTGCCCAGAAATTGAGTCCCAGGTCATAAAGCCTTCCCTAGCATTAGGGTAGTAATAGCCAATATCAGACAAGAATTCTCCATCACCCAAGCACAGCAATTACTTAGATATTGCTGATTTGCAACTTCAAACCTTACTATCAGTTACTTTTCTGTTGCTGTGATAAAACACCATGACCAAAGAAGTTTACATAAGAAAGAGTTTATTTAGGTTTACTATTCCAGAGGCATAAGATTCCGTCATAGCAGGGAAGCATGGCAGCAAGCCGCAGACATGGTAGCAGGAAACTGAGCATTCATATCTTCAAATGCAAGCACTAAGCAGAGAAACTGAACAGGAATTGATGTGAGACTATCAACACCCTTCCCCAATGATAAACTTCCTCCAGCAAGGTTTTACCTCCAAAGGGATCCAGAATGTCCCCAAGCACCACCACCAACTAAGGAACAAGAATTCAAATATCTAAGCCTCTCAGGGACATTTTTAATTCAACATACCCTACCAACTTCCAATGTCCACTAGCTGCATTCACTGCTTTATAATTCTTGGTAGCATGGATCTCCATCAAATGCCCTTCATCTTATTCTTTTTATCATCCATCTCTCCCTAGCAGAGAGCAGGAATTTTCATTTATTTTGTTCACAGTTATGACCTGACACCTAGAATTAGGTCTTGTACATTCTAGATGACTTAAAAATACTTGTTGAAATGTTGGTTGGTATAACGATTAAGTTTTATTACATTTATTTATTTGTTGAAATGTTGGTTGGTATAACGATTAAGTTTTATTACATTTATTTATTTTGCACATGCATATATATGTGGGTGTACACATATGCAGGTCAGTGGGAATTTATGGGCTTCAGTTCTCTCCATCAAACCCAGGTGGTTAGTGGCAACAACTTTTGCCCACTAAACTAGCTCACCGGTCCCAATACAAATACAGTAAGTTCATATGTTACACTGAATAAGACCAAAGAATGCTCAGATTTTACCCACTTATTGATAGGAAAGCCAGTTCATTTTCTGACTAATTTTATCTTACGAAGCAAAGACTTGATAATAATGAAGAATAAAAGTTCCTGATGAATACTTGTGCTCTCTTTCTCTTCACATGTACATTTCTTCTTCATATATATATATATATATATATATATATATATATATATATATATGCATATAGATAGAGAGGAGGGAGAGAGAGAATGTGAGACAGAGAGAAAGGGAGGGAGAGACAGAGAGAGACTGGCTTCAAACTATATATTGCTGATAGATTTGAACTTCTGATCTTCCTGCTTCTACCTCTTAATGTTGGGATTACAGGCAATTTGGCAAGCACACCTGGCTCTTATTTATGAATATATTAATGTGGATCTACCTGATAGTGTCTGAATGTTAAGTGGTGACTACCTAAAACCTTTTTGCACAATCTGGGCTCTTCTCCCAGTTCTGCGCAGTAACCCAGGTGATTCAATGACAGAAATGGGCAAGAAAATCTTTGACTGGAAGAGTATAGGAGTCAGCTGACACTCGCTTAGAGCAGAAGACAAACACCAGGATCCTAGCACTGGGCACTCAACTAGGAGAACTCCCTCATCTATGCAGAGACCAGAGTCACCTACCCCCTTACCCTGTTTACTGCAGAACACTAGAGCAAGAAAAGGCAGTGCACACCTGCTTCTCTAAGCTTGGATCTGTGTTTAAGATGTGATAGTTATCTCCTTCATTAAGGTTCCCACTACCTGGGCCCTTGGCAAATCTATTGAGATAGCAGGTATGCAGGGCAAGAGGATCCTCTAGGGAAGTAAAGCCCAGTGTCATTGAAGACAAGAATTTTCTAGACTTCAGAAACTCCAGTTCTCTTATCAACAGACATCCTCTGCTATTCACTGGTAGTATTGTCCAAGACTTCAACATTAGCTCTTTGTGCTTCAGGTACAAAAATCACCTGAGATGCTTTAAGGACAAACACACTTGGGAGGCTGAAACAAGAGGATGGCTGAACCAGGGCCACACAGTGAGTTTTAGGCCAGCCTAGAATGAGGAACCAGATCTTAAAAAAAAAAAAAAAAAAAAAAAAAAAAAAAAAAAAAAAAAAAAAAAAAAAGCCATGGTGGTTTATGTTTGCAATCTCAGCAATTAGGAAATACAGACAGGAGGCCCTGGAGTTTCAGGTTAGCCTGTAGGAAGGAAAGAAGTAAGGGAGGAAGGAACGAAGGAAGGAACAAAGGAAGGAAGAGAAAGAAAACAATCCTCACCCAAACAAAACAAAAATTAAACATAAAACAAAATAAAACAAAAGCCTTAATACACAGACCCAGGGTTTTCTGCATAACTTTCCAGGGACCAGTGAAAAACAGAAAAGCAGGATTGTTTGCTAAGAAAAAAAAATCACTAAGACTTTCAAGACACCAGAGTATTAAATCAAGTGCAGGGCTCCTTATAATTGGATCCCTGTGCAACTGCACAGGCCTTTGGCCCATGAAATCAGTCCTGTGTGCCCCCAAAATTCAGTTTTTATTGAGGTTGAGTGTGATTAAGGTTCATTTGCTAAATATTTTCTGTATGAAGTTAGGCTTAAAAATCTTGATTTTAGCACAGGTAAAAAAATAAAATACAAAAGATTTTTACAATTGCAATTGACACTTGCATCCAAACTTACCTCTAATGCAATTACTGAAAAATTTCACTCTGAAGCATTTCCAGTCTCCCCAGGGTGAAATCATCATGACAACATTCTTTAGAAAAATCTTTCAACCCATACAGAAGTTATAAAATGCAGTCATGAATCACCTTTTGATTCCCTTTTTAAAAAACAAAAATGTCATGAAAATGTCATATTTTCTCATATAGAAAATTGATATAATTTGAAACATTTTTACTCATCATTCACATGAAATTTGAAATAAAGCTAAACAGGATTATTTCTAAGTGGAAATTTATTATCATATCAATAGAATTCATGATGATACCTGAAAAATTGAACTACTGTCAACCAGCTTCCTCCTCACTTCAGCAGTAGAGAAAGAGAAGCAAGTATTCCATTCTGACGATTTCAGCCCCAAGAAAGGTCCAACTCCCAAACCAGACTCGCTACTGAGTATCTCTAGAGAATCTGTATATCCTCTCCTATCCGAAGATCTTCCTCAGAAGTATATCTTGAAGAGATGTTCCCTACTACTTGAGTTATAATGGCCATGGTTCTACCTAGAAAATAACTGAAGCTCCCTTCTCTTCTCTTCTTTCTCTCCTTGGGGAGACTCAGTTTCTTCCCAGATAAGGATTCATGTTCCCAGATTCAGCTCTGAAAGCCAGAATGTGCTACTTCAAGGAAGGTTTGCCATGTTTCTATATTCACAACTGGTGGGTTCTGCTTGACCTAGATTTTCCATGAAAGGATCTGATCAGTTGTTTATGGTGTGGTCTTTCAGATAGAAGAAGTGAGGTAACCAAGACGCTCTGAAAAATCCATTATTTTGGAATCATCACTCATCTTTGACACAAGATGTCACTCATAGCCACATCTTGAACCTGAAGACAGGTATTTATAAAAAGCATTACAGGTTTCTTTTTCCCTAGAATTTTAATGTGCTTCCAGTAAGGGCTGTGTGGAGGCCGATACTTGTCCTCTGGCCAGATCACCTAGTTCAGTGGTTCTCAACCTTCCTAATGTTGAGACTTTTTAATACAGTACTTCTTCCTTTCCAATTTGTATCCCCTTATACCTCCCAACCATAATATTATTTTCATTGCTACTTCATATCTGTAATTTTGCTACTATTATAAATCAAAATGTAAATATCTGATATACAAAGGCAGAGAGAGAACATCCAAATCAACAAAATCAGAAATGAAAAGGAAGACATAAAAACAGACACTGAGGAAATCCAGAGAATCATCAGATCATAGTTCAAAAACCTGTATTCCACAAAACTGGAAAAGCTAAAAGAAATGGACAGTTTTCTGGATGGGTAACACATACCAAAATTAAATCAAGACCAGAAAAACAATTTAAATAGACCTATAACCCCTAAGGAAATAGAAATGGTCATTTAAAGTCTCCCAACAAAAGAAAAAAAGCCCAGGGCCAGATGGTTTCAGTGCAGAATTCTACCATAATTTCAAAGAAGAGCTAATACCAATACTTCTCAAATTGTTTCACACAATGGAAACAGAAGGAACATTACCAAACTCTTTTTATAGGCTACAGTTACCCAAACCATACAAAGATGCAACAAAGAAAGAGAATTACAGACCAATCTTCCTCATGAACATTGATGCAAAAATACTCAATAAAATACTGGCAAACCAAATCCAAGAACACATAAAAAAATCATCCACCATGATCAAGTAGGCTTTATCCCAGAGATTCAGGGGTGATTCAACTAACATAAATCTGTCCATGTAATCTACCATATAAATAAACTGAAAGAAAAAAAAAAAAAACATGATCATCTCATTAGGTGCTGAAAAAGCCTTTGACAAAATCCAGCACCCCTTCATGATAAAGGTCTTAGAGATCAGGGATATAAGGAACATACTTAAACATAATAAAAGCAATTTACAGCAAGCCAAGAGCCAACATCAAATTAAATGGACAGAAACTCAAAGTGATTCCACTAAAATCAGGAACAAAACAAAACAATCTATTCAGTATAGTGCTCAAAGTTTTAGCTAGAGCAATAAGAAAACAAAAGAAAATCAAGGGGTACAAATTGGAAAGGAAGAAGTCAAACTTTTGATATTTGCAGATGATATGATAGTATATATAAGTGACCCGAAAAAATTCTGCCAGGGAACTTCTACAGCTGATAAACACCTTCAGTAATATGGTGGGATACAAGATTAACTCAAAAAAAAAATCAGTAGCCCTCCTATATACAAATGATAGATGGACTGAGAAAGAAATCAGAGAAATATCACCCTTTACAATAGCCACAAATAATATAAAATATCTTGGGGTAAGTCTAATCAAACAAGTGAAAGACTTGTATGACAAGAACTTTAAGTCTTTGAAGAAAGAAATTGAAGAAGATATCAGAAAATGGAAAGATCTCCCATGCTCTTAGAAAAAGTAGTATTAACATAGTAAAAATGGCAATCTTACCGAAATTAATCTACAGATTAAATGTAATCTCTATCAAAATCTCAACACAATTCTTCACAGACCTGGAAAGAACAATACTCAACTTCATATGAAAAACTAAAAAACCCAGGATAGCCAAAACAATCCTGTACAATAAAGGAATTTCCAGAGGCATCACCATCCCTGACTTCAAGCTCTACAATAGAGCTATAGTAATAAAAACAGCTTGCTATTGGCATAAAAACAGACATGTGGATCAATGGAATCAAATTGAAGATCCTGATATAAATTCACACACCTATGAACACCTGATTTTTTACAAAGAAGTCATAATGGTTCAATGGAAAAAAGAAAGCCTCTTCAGCAAATGGTGCTGGTATAACTGAATGTCAACATGAAGAAGATTGCAGACAGATCCATATCTACTACCATGCACAAAACTCAAGTCCAAGTGGACCAAAGACCTCAATATAAATCCAGTTACCTGAACCTGATAGAAGAGAAAGTGGGAAGTAGCCTTGAACCCAAAGGCACAAAAGACTACTTCCTGAATATAACACCAGTAGCAGGGGCACTAAGATCGACAATTAATTAATGGAACCTCCTGAAACTGAAAACTTCTTTAAGGCAAAGGACATGGCCAATAAGACAAAATGCTGGCCTACAGAATGGGAAAAAATCTTCACCAGCTCCACATCTGACAGAGGGCTGATCCCCAAAATATATAAGTAAATCAAGAAACTAGACATCAAAATACCAAGTAATCAATTAAAAAATGGAATACCAACCTAAACAAAATTCTCAACAGAAGAATCTCAAATGGCCAAAAAACTTTTAAGGAATTGATCAACATCTCTAGCCATCAGGGAAATGCAAATCAAAATGACTTTGCGATACCATCTTAACACCTGTCAGAGTAGCTAAGATAAAAAAAAAAAACAAAAAAACAAAACAAAAAAACCCACTGATGACAGCTTATGTTGGAGAGGATATGGAGTAAGGGGGACACTCCTTTACGGCTGGTGGGAGTGCAAACTTGGACAGCCACTTTGGAAATCAGTATGGTGGTTTCTCAGAAAATTGAGAATCAATCTACCTCAAGACCTAAGACAGGTTTGATTCAGGAAAAGCTTATGTGATGATGGTACAACCAACACTGATAAGTAAAGTGTTTCTTAAGCAAAAATATGCCCAGTTTTCCAAAGTCATAGAATGATAATCCAGCAGTGATTCCCCCTTCATGTTGTTAGTACAGAAGATTTCTGAAAGCCCCAAGTGCACTAGCACTAAGGCAATTTCTTCATGCTTGCAGTGGTTTGAATAAGAGTGGCCCCCATAGGCTTGTAGATTTTAATGTTTGGTCATTAGGGAGTGGCACTACTTGACAAAGACTGAGGAAATGTGTCATTGGGGATGGGCTTTAGTGCCTCAAATGCTCAAGCCAGACCCAGGTATCTTTGTTCCTGCTGCCTTCCAATACAAATGTAAAACTCTCAGCTACCTCTCCAGTACCATATCTGCCTGCTTGACACCATGCTTGCTGCCATGACAATAATGAAATAAACCTCTGAAACTGTAAGCCAGACCCAGTTAAATGCTTTCTTTTATAAGAGTTGCTGTGGTCATGATGTCTCTTCACAGCAGTAGAACATTGACTAAAACAGTGTTGTTTATAGAGTTTTGTGTATGGTGGTATTGTGTTCCCCAAAATATTGTACACTCTAATAAACTTATCTGGGGTCAGAGAACAGAACAGCCACTAGATACAGAGGCTAGAAAATGGTGGCACTCACACCTTTAATCCTAGCCTTCTGGAGGCATGGATCTCTGTGAGTTCAAGGCCACACTGGAAACAGCCAGGTATGGTGACACAAGCCTTTAATCCCAAGAATTGAGCCTTTAATCCCAGGGAGTGATGGCAGAAAGCAGAAAGGTGTATAAGGCGTGAAGACCAGAAACTAGAAGCTTTTAGCTGGTTAAGCTTTCAGGCTTTGGAGCAGCAGTTCAGCTGAGATTCATTCTGGATGAGGACTCAGAGGTTTCCAGTCTGAGGATACAGAACCAGCTGAGGAACTGGTGAGGTGAGGAAGCTCTGATCTTCCAGCATTCACCCCAATAACTGGCCTCAGGTTTGATTTTATTAATAAGAAATTTGAAGATTCCTGCTACATTTGTGTGCTATTGTCATCTTGGCAGGTACAAAGCATTTTTTTCTGAATCACAATAGAGTGACTTATAGCACAGAACACAGTTTACATACTAGGTGATAAGACCATTGAGAAATGTTTAGAAAATATTCCTCTCACTGACTGTTATTTGGTGTTTAGCAAGAGGAAGCAGAAGACACAGGTGAATGGAATTCTGAAGACAATTTATTTAATGAGTAAATGTTTACAAAAGTGGAGGTGGGGAAATGAGGACCAACAGTGAAGGTAACCATTTTGGAACTGTATTTTCCCCAATTTCTTAGGCTTCAGCTATATAGTAGATTGCTGAATATCCATGAGCAACTCTCATTTTTGTGGTTCCTGAAGTTTCTAGGAGAAAACTTCTCACATTTAATTTAGCTTTGTCGTGCTGTACTCCTATCCATTCTGTGGGAAGTTGCCCAACTGCTGAAAATCCAGTATTCAAAGAAATGCAGCTTTTATAGTCACTAGTAGACCAACATAAAATGATGCTTTTGGTATGGTGCATTGCACAAATTTAGAGGATTCTTAGATTTTGAGAGTGTCATCTATAAGAAACAACTTAGCCTAAAATTTCTGTGTTTCTAGTGACATAGACCAATCAATAAAACCTCTTCTTTGTGTAGTCAAGAAATGGTTCTAATTTTTCTAAAGGGCAAAAAATGTGAACAAACACTCAAATTTCTGTATTTTTTTGCATGTATCCCTCCATTAGGAAGTGGGAATAGCTATAGAACCCTCCATTATATGGCTGTTGAGATGTGAATTGTTAACTTTTTGTATTGACAAATAGAAAAGAGAAATTCTCTGCAGTTCACTTATTAGATGTCATATGAAAAAGGGAAAGGAATAATGAAACATATTACAGAATAGCTTGAGACAGGAACTGACTGCTATGGTCAGTCACTGGAAAAGAGGTAAAGAAAGACAAAAATTAGAATAGAGGCAATGACTCTAGCCAGTCCTGGTCAAGGATTTCAGTGTGGTACTAGTGAAAGTCACATCAGGATCATACCATGATAAACTGAGATATTTACAGTCTTTAAAAAAAATAAACATATGCCTGCCAGAAAAGCAAGTAGGCTGCTTGCAGACCCTCCCCTCTCTGTTTTTCCCCAGACCGGATCGATCTCCCAATCTTGTCCCTAGTGCTGGAACAGAACACTAGCTAAAGCCTTCCCTCCCTGCTGCTCACATATCCTGTGGATCCTACAGACTATTCATTCCTAACCTCTCTCCCCCTACTCTAGTCTCTATCCCATCCCCAAACTCCATCAGGCACTTCCTGCTAAACACAGGCCATGCCTGTCAGAAAACCAGGTAGGCTGCCCAAAGACCTTCTCTTTTCTCTCTGTTCCCCACACTCAATCCCCCAGTCTCATCTCTAGCACTGCAATAGAACACCAGCTGCAGCATTCTCTCACCTCTGCCTCAAGAGAGGTCTCCATCAAAGCCCTCCCCTTAGAGCTCAGGGAATCCAGAGGAAGAGGAATCATAAAGAGTTTAAGGGGGGAGGGAGGTGAAAAACATCAGGAGAACAAGGCCCTCTGAATCAACTAAGCAAGGTGCATATGAACTCACAGAGACTGAAGCAGGGCCTACATGGGTCTACGTCAGGTCCTTTGCATATATATTATAACTATTAGCTTAGTGTTTTTATAGGACTCCTGACTATAAGAACAAGTCAGTTTCTGACTTTTGTACCTGCTCCTGGGACTCTTTTCCTCCTGTTGGGTTGTTGTGTTCAACTTCAGTGTAATAGTTTTTGCTTCATCTTATTATATTTTGTTTTGTCAAGAAAAACACACTATTGGGGAAAGTCCTATTATATGCAGCAAGTATTATCATTTGTGACATAGAAGTATAAACAATTTTACTTCAGTCAAAGGTCAGTGACTGATTACCACCAGTTGTCCATAAATCTCTTTTATTTATTTGCCAGTATTAACAAACACCATTCAATAATTTCACTAGCTGAAAGATTGTGCATAGAAAGCAAACACTCAGGTTGGGTATTTAGCTCAGTGGTAGAGCACTTGCCTAGCAAGTACAAGGCCCTGGGTTCTGTCCTCAGCTCTGGAAAAAAAAAAAAAAAAGAGCCGGGTGGTGGTGGCACATGCCTTTAATCCCACCACTCAGGAGGCAGAGGCAGGCAGATCTCTGTGAGTTCGAGGCCAGCCTGGGATACAGAGTGAGTTCCAGGACAGGCTCCAAAGCTACACAGAGAAACCCTGTCTCAAAAAACAAACAAAAAAAAAAAAAGAAAAGAAAAGAAAAGAAAAAAAGAAAGCAAACACTCTCTTAAGAAAACATGTCTTGGATTGTTATTTGCAGCATAAAGTCATCACCTGATTAAAAGTGGATTCATACCCAGTGTTTTCAGTAATCATGCAGAGATTTAACTCATTTAGCACATATTATTTGAAATTTTACTCTGTGACAGTCACTGAGCTATAAAATATAATTGTCCTAGAAAATTGCTATGAAGAATTAAGAATTCAGATCAGGGATCTCTCACAAGCCTGGCAATTTGAATTTAAACCACACTATACTAAAACTAAAATTAAACTGATAGTCATGGGATGGATAATAGCATGCAACTTTTAATAAGAATCGTGGGAGCTGGAGACACAGCTCAGTAATTTAGAGTGCCTGCTGCTTTTGGAGAGAATCATAATTTGGTTCCCAGTAGCTATTTCAGGTGTCTTACAATCTTACAGCCACCTATAACTCCAGTCCAGAGGATTTGACCTACAAGACACATCTGTGCACACACACAGAGAGAGAGAGAGAGAGAGAGAGAGAGAGAGAGAGAGAGAGAGAGAGAGAGAGAGAGTTTAAAATAAGAAAAAAGAATTCCAAGGCTTGTGAGATGGCTCAGTGGATAAAGGAACTTGCCACCAAGCCTGAAAACCCAAGTTCATTCCATTCTCTGCACATTCCCTGTGGGAGGAGAGAATGGATTTCCACAAATTGTCTTTTGACCTATGTACACATAAATGTACACAAGTAAATACTCATAATGTTTTTTATAAGTTTAGAAGCTAGCCAGGCATGGTGGCTTACATTTGCAATTTCAGTATTCTGAAGACTGATGCAGGAGAGAGAAAGAAAGGGAGAGAGGGAGAGAGACAGAGAAAGAGAATTTTATTTCACTTAAGAGTTTCTTCTTGGCCAACAAATCAGAACACCCCCCCCCCCCCCATATTATAACATGCAGGGCAAAGTAACTACAAACTTCCTGTGGTGATTTGAAAGAAATGACCCCCATAGGCCATAGGGAGCAACACTGCTAGGAAGTGGGGTTTTGTTGGAGTAGGTGTGGCCTTTTTGGAGGAAGTGTGTCACTGAGGGGTGGGCTTTGAGGTTTGAGATGCTCAAGCCACATCCAGGGTGACAGTCTTCTTTCCTGCTGCCTGCAGATGCAGATGAAGAACTCTTAGCTCCTTTTCCAGCACCATGTCTGCCTGGATGCTGCCATGCTTCCCATCAGGGTGATAATGTACTTGGAAACTGTAAGCTACCACTTCAATAAACGTTTTCCTTTATAAGAGTTGCCTTAGTCATGGAGTCTCTTCACAACAATAGAAACCCTAACTAAGACAGTTTTAAAGTTCCAAAGCCAGGCAATCTACAACTCCTCAAAGCATGGCCCTAGAGATAGACTGACAAACCCAAAGATGTCCACATCTCATGCCTGAACCTGAAGATGTATTACACTTATAATACATTTAAGATAGTAAGAATTTTTACTAGATCATCTAGATTGGGCTCAATGTAACTACAAAGGTCTCATAAGAAAAAAAGAGGAGAGTAGAGGGGGAGAAATAGTTGCAGATGACATGTTGCCAATTTTGCAGACAGAGGGAGTTAGGAACCAAAGATTGCAGGCAGCCAGTAGAAACTTGGGGATAGAGACAAATAGATTCTCTCCCGAAGCCCCCAAAAGACAAGGATCTCTGTTCTTACCTTGACTTTAGCCCTTTAAGACCCTGAAATGATTTTGAACCTCCATAACTGCGTGTTTGAAGTGACTAAGTGTGAAATTAACACAATAGCTGCCTGAGAAATGTTCACGGGAAATAACAAGGAACTTGACTGAATGGGTAGTGACTATAGCCACAACAAGCCTCAAAGAAATGCTGAGGCATAACAATCACACAGTGTGACAATTTTAGAAAATGGCCGTAAGACCTGCCTTTGATGGTCATGGACTGTGTGCCCTACCTTGGAATGTGAGCCCCATACTATCTGGACTTTGTTGACTCCTACAATGTAGAAATGCTGGTCTTTGATGTTTAAGGGTAGGTCATAGAAAGCTACACAGTATCTAGTGAGAAACATGACTGTACTGTTTTCTTTCACTCTGTATATATAATGTAATGGATAATCCTATCCTTCAAAGAAAGTATCAGTATGAACAAATGTATTTAATTACAGAGAAAGAACTTGAGTTGCACTGAGTTTAAAAGATTCAAATTCAAATAAATTATGAGAATTTTTGATCTTTTAAGACATTGTAGCAGTATTTGGACCCATTTGGTCACCAGCCTTGGACATAGTACTGCCTTTCATACCATGTTTTGCCATTTTTATGTGACAAGATTTTGAGCATGATGTCCTTCATTTGTTGTGCCAAAAGAGAGGAATACTTTCCACTCTCTAATCCTGAATTTAGCATTCAGGATTGGCTCCAGCAATGATGAGTTGTTAAAATTATTATTTCTGCTTGTTCTCATCATCCAGATGAGTCATCTAAAATGTTTCAGAAAGCAATAGTAATGAAAACAACAAGCAAATGTGGATGCATACACAAACATGCATACCATACATGCAAACAGAGAGAGAGAGAGAGAGAGAGAGAGAGAGAGAGAGAGAGAGAGAGAGAGAAACAGAGACAGAGACAGAGTGCAAACTAAGCAAACAGAACAAAATACATATTTTTAGTGAATCCAAGTCCAGGATATGTGAATTATGCTGAAGTTTGAAATTACAACAAATTTTAAAATTTCAAAAAAGTATCTGTCTAAATCATAACCTTTTTGGTATTCATCGTCCTAAATGACCTGTATATGTCACATTTCAGAGATTTCTGAAACTGAACTGAGCCTATTACATATGACAGGTCAGATAATTTTTCCTATGTGGAGCCACAGAAACCCATTACCTCCCTGAAGCTCCAAGCAAGGTTTAATTCTTCAGTTAAGCAATGTTGAACATGTAATCAGAAATAATTCTGGAATTGCTGATCAGTATGGCTAAATGGTCGCACAAAGCATGATTGCTTCCCACTGGAAAAGAATGAGAATGCTAGATAGAGGTAAGCATTCTTACTTAAATGACTTGTTAGAGGATGACTCTTTAATCTTATAAATATTTAACAGATGTGTCTAAAAACAGTAGAGCAGCGGTTCTCAACCTGTGGCTTGCATCAGCTTTGGGGAGTCGAACGACACTTTCACAGGGGTTCCCTAGATCATCGGAAAACACAGATATTTAAATTACGATTCATAACAGTAGCAAAATTACAGTTATAAACTAATAACTTTATGGTTGGGGTCACCACAACATGAGGAACTGTATTAAAGGGTCGCAGCATTAAGAAGACTGAGAACCACTACAGTAGAGGCTATCACAGTCATCTAAAATAGCTTACATTTTGTCTGATTTGTTTTGTCATTCTCTGCATATGTTTATGTATGTCTATGTTTGCTGTTGTTGTTTGCTGAACTATTTTACAACAAGTTGATAATATTAGATCTTGTCATCGGGATATTTCCAAAAGCAATGACATTCTCTTACCTAGATGCAATGTATTTATGATTTAAAAGGGTTTTTACAATCCGAGCCCTCATAAAATTCTGAGTATCTTTGAAATCAAATCTTGTTGTGAACACATTGCTATAATCAGGACACTGTTGTGGGCTTTTGATCCTAGGAATCTTTGAGAGTGGAAAACTTTCCTCTCCCATATAACAGATGGACAGATTTAGTCCTGTTGCTTTTGTCTCTGTAAGGAGTGCAAGGGGGAACGGAGGGAAAACCTCTGAACTCAAAATGGTGTGACTCATGAATTTAATTTGTGCCTGTGTCACCACGTTCTGATATGATCAGGTTTACTGTCTTTCTAGATTTTTTAAAGTATGATTTCAAATGGCCCTAAACTGGAGTTAACTCTTTTGTGTGGCTACATGAAACTTCTTTTTAAGTGTTGCAAAGTGCACATTAGGCACATAAGATTTACATTTCTGGACCTAGATAAAGTATTCTTTTTACTCCCTTGATGGGCTAAGCTTATAAGATACTGATCTATACTATCATCCTCCAGGAAAACAGTTTCATTTTTAATTTTCTATGGCTCTCCCACTTAGAGCTCAACTCTCTGATACAGTATTTCAGTTATTTCCCTACTTATTTGGATATGTGAATGTAATGTTTAATACAATATCTCTTCTTTAGTTTTACTTGAGTTATTTACTCATAAGAATCATTAGACATTATTGTTTATAATGCCCCATGATTTTGCTACTTGAGGACTTAATAAATTCTATCTCCCCAGAAGCAAAAATACACAATTTTAAAATAATCATTTTAAATAACAAGATGTCATTGTTTAACATTTAATAATGTGAAATCTTTCATTTTTCTTTGTATAAGAAAATAATACAAATTGGGTGGCTAAGTGAAGACATTTGCAAGATAACAAAAGTACAATCAGAAGCATGGAGTATGGAGTGTGGAGTATGGAGTGGTGTGTGTGGAGGCGGTATGATTGATTATGTTTCACTGTGTAGCCCAGGCTGGCCTTGAACTTGCAGCAATCCTCCTCCATCTACAACCAAGTTGCTTTGGATCAATTCTGAGAGTATGCTACCATGGCCAACTTAGAATATTTTAATGCTGAATACTGGTGATGAAAGCAGATGGCTTTCTTTGTTCTTGTTCTTGAAAGGGCTGTTCAGGATTCCACAGTTATGTAATGATCTTGGTCACAGAATTTTCATACATGCTCTTTGTTGGCTTGCAAAGGATTCTGTCATTCCTAGTTTTCTTAGATGACCCATCAGAGGATGTATGACTCAATAATTATCCCAAATAATAAAATTCAAATAGCTTTGGAAAAAATTGGAGTATGTAAGGCTACCATATTTTTATCTTTGACCTAAGAGTCTTAAGAAAACCCAAAGCTGTGGGCACCCTTCTTCCTGCCCTCTGAACCTTGCTGTGGCACTCCTCAGTTCCTTTGAATGACATACTTCCTAAGTAGAAGGTATCCGTTATTTTAATTATATTTCCACACAAAAAGGCTTGATGCACTCTGTTAAAAACCCAGAAAACTACCACCTAAGACCAAAGGCTGTTCCAGTTCTTATAAGTCATTCTTTCTTCTTACCACAAGTCATACCTTCAGTCTAACGAAGGAAAGGAAAATAAAAACAAAAAGAGAAGAATTTCTCAGCTCTTCTGCTCTAAGGTGCCACTGTAGACAGGGCTTTTATGGACAGTGTTAGTCTGCAAATGTGTGGACATCATGCTGATGGTATAATGAAGAGGCTGGAGACCTCAGTTCTGTCCTGTACCCCATTTCTATTTAGACACTTAACCTTGGAGAAGCCTCCCTAGCAATCTCTCTGACATCACTGTCTTCATATGCAAAACATGTGAGTATCACCAAGGTATGAATGCCAAGGACCCTTTCACATTTAGAATACTATGTTTAGTAATTAGAATAACTAAACATACAGACAGATTGATGAAGGCCTCTTGTGGCACAGATCCAGAATCCAAATATTTGAGAAACTAAGGCAGTAGAATCCTGAGTTTGAGGCCAGCCTGAGCTACTTAGGCAGAGCTTGTCTCAGAAAAGAAAAGAAAAAAAAGTAAGTCAGATGTTTAAAAATGATGAATCTGCTAGATAGCAAATGCAAATACTCTGGGCAACTGTTACCAAAGTCACATGTCATAAATCTAGGTTGTGACATTACATATTGATTTACTTTTTCCGAAAAATGTCTCCTCATTTATCTCCTCAGATCACTGCTTCCTGGCCAATAAGAAATTATAGGGCAAAGCTTATTTATTTGTTTGTTTGTTTGTTTCTCACATAGGAATTTCTCCCCTTCAGCTTTGACAAGGAAGAAGTATGTAAAAACCCCCAAGTTATGGTGCTACCCAGGAAGAGGTGAGGAAAAAGGGTAATAGGAGCTGGCAGATGAGCAATTTCATTTCAGAAGGGCAACTGACCTAGCTCTAGGTAGCATGGCATTGTATTCACAAGCACAGTGCAACCCAGACACAACATTTAGATTCACTTTAGTTGTATGCCTTTAAGCAAATTACTTGACTCATTTGTGCCTATGTTTTCTCATCTGTATAATGGTAGCATCAGTATTACCTTCTCATAGGGAATTTATGAGGATTAAATGAGACACACATAAAGTACACATACTAAAGTCTTAATAAATGTCAGACTTTACCATTACAAAAATGGTTGAGAGGGTGACCATAAGGTTAGACATAGATCAAATATTAATTAAAGAGGTTTGGAACTATGTGGTGATATTTTATCTGTATACCCTAATAAAGCTTATCTGAGGATCAGATGCTGTGGGATGTTCTGTATGTCCTGTGGGAACCCGTTCTTGGGTTCCTTGTGGCTTTACCCAGCAGGTCCGCATAGAGGATGATTAGGACCACAAGCCTGAGTGCAGGTGTCTGAGGTGATCTGCACTTGGCTGTGCTAGGGGATGGTCTGTATGTCAAGTTGCTCTGATTGGTCAACAAATAAAACCTGATTGGCCGTGGCTAGGCAGGAAGTATGGGCGGGACTAACAGAGAGGAGAAATAAAAGAACAGGAAGGCAGGAGTCACTGCCTACAGCAGCGGCCAGGACAAGGAAGATGTAAAGCACCGGTAAGCCATGTGGCAAGGTATAGATTTGTAGCAATGGATTAATTTAAGCTATAAGAACAGTTAGTAAGAATCCTGCCATGGCCATACAGTTTGTAAGCAATATAAGTCTCTGTGTTTACTTGGTTGGGTCCGAGCCGCTGTGGGACTGGCGGGTGAGAGAGATTTGTTCTGACTGTGGGCCAGGCAGGAAAACTCTAGCTACAATCAGAGGAAAAAGCCAGCCTCTATAGTAAACATAGAAGTCAGGCAATGGTAGTAGCACAGGCCTTTAATTCTAGCATTCGGGAGGCAGAGATCTATGAGTTCAAGGCCACACTGGGAACAGAACCAGGCATGGTGGCACATACCTTTAATCCCAGCACTAACCATGGAGGTCTGGAGGTCTGTACAGACAGACAGGAAGTGATGTAGCTGAACAGAGAGAGGAAGTGGGATGGCAGAACAGAAGGTATATAGGTGTGGGTATACAGGAAGTAGTTCTCTCTGGAAGCTGAAGAGCTAGTGAGGTGAGGTTGACTGTGGCTTGTTCTATTCCTCTGATCTCTCGGCTTCACCCCAGTATCTAGCTCTGGGTTTTTTGTTTTTTTATTAATAAGACTGTTTAGCAATTCGTCTTACTGGACTATGGCTTCATAAAGGGCTTCATACTGACATGACATCTAAGTAAAATTTCAAGACACTCATCTCACCAGTCACCTTGGGCCCTTACTTCTCACTTAGCTATGGGTGTGATAGAAGCACTTGAGTTCTGGAAGCAGAAAGATGAATCAATCTTAATCTTGACACTGAGATCCATGAGCCTGGGCTAATCAGTTAGCTTTTTAGTTTCTCCATGGTCACACTAAGAAACAATACCTACATTTATGGAGTATTGTGAGAATGAAAAGAGATAAAGAATCTATTACAGTAGCACTTGATAATAGTTCCTTTCAAGATGGGACGTGGGAGAGAGGGTTAAGATGCTTCAACTACATTTTTATAATGCTTATTTATGAACAATTAAGATATTCTTGAGTTATTGGTGAGCAAAGCTAGGAACTTATGCATGATAGGTAAGCACTCTTCCAATAAGCTGCATTCCTAGCCCTGTATATGCAGTTTACCACAGATAGACTATTTTTTTTGTTTGATTTTTGGTGCTAGAGATGGACTCCACAGCCTTGTACGTTTTATACACATGCTCTACCACTGAGCTACATCCCAGGCCCATTGGTGTTGTTGGCCTTTGGTGTGTTAAGACGCATGAATGTTTGGTTCTCAGGGAGAACAAAATCTAGACATTCAGGCTTTCATGCTTGACTTTAAAAAACACTTAGTGCATTTCTTATAGACATAATGTTGAGTGGAGAGAAAAATAGCACAAAAGAATATACACTGTGATTCCACTCATAGGACATTTGTAAAAAGGCAAAACACTATGGCACCTCAGGCAGAATTGTGATTTTCTTTGTTGAGGTGCTGCCTTGGAAAAGGAAACAAGGAAGGCTTTGGGGGTACTAGAAATGTTCTAAACCATCATCTGGTCATTATGTATTTGAAAACTGGAACACTCTCCTACACGTGTGCTGGATCTCATTAACAATGTCCTGGGAAGGTGCTTCAATTACTCCCTTCCTTTAATTTGGAGAAAAGGAAGATGAGAGCAATACAGAAGCTTTTACATGCATCTAGTCATAGACCAAAGCCTTCATTTTGGTAATTACTTTTAATTTTGTAGAAAAGGCTTAATGTGGCAACAGCACTGTGATTCACCTCCCTGCTTTCCCACAGCACTCTGTGAAATGAAGGCACACTAGGGGGAATATATATATAGTTCTTTTCTTCATATATGAAGGGTTTATAAATCAGAATACCAAGCTCAGTGCTGGCCATTTCCTGGGGAATTAACAGCCAGCTGAGGTTAACGGTCCTTGGTTCGACTTTAGACCATCAAGTCTTCTTGCTTCTCATTAATTCCCAGAGAATGCCCTGTGCCTTGATGGTTATTGCTTAAATACATTAAAATAAAGTTAAGGGGCTGACTTAATGTTTAGCTGTGATAATGGAAAACACAAGGAAGCATTCCCAGCAGACACATTCACTGCTGCGTGTTTTTATTTAACTCATATGGGCATTTTTTTTCAGATGTTGTGGCTGTGTGTGTTAGTGTGTGTTTAATGCTCAAAATTCAGCACAAGAAACCTATGCAGAAACCTAACTGAAAACCTTTACAATGGGCTCGTTCTGTCAGTGAACATCTTCTATTTGAGTGCAAGAGAAATGACTTAGACACAAGAGAAAAATAAGTTTATGAAAATATGGGTTCAGTAAATTAGCTGTTCTTTATGAATTTGGCACAAAGACATTTACAAAAGCAAGAGTTTGGAGTTAAAGTAGGACCAAGAGAAGCATGTAAAATGGGTTTAAAAACCTTTAAAGCAGCATTTTTCCATTTGCCTCTTTGGAGGGTAGAAAGAACCTTTCCTAAGGGTCCTCTGTTTATTACTCCCTAATGGAGGCAAATCATCTTCAGGCAGTTCTAAGCAATTCTTGAAACAGAAGAGCACATACATTTCTAATTTTTAAAATTCCTCTTCACTTAATTCAATAAAATGAACATTTGTTACAAGTAACTTATATGTAAAGCTGAAAAGGGAAGAGGTGGTAGACTATGAAGTCCTTGTCATCTGAGACTCATAAACAAGTGCAAAAAAAAAAAAACAAAAAAAAACAAAAAAAAAACAGACAGATCCCGGCTGCAGGGCAAACTGTTTATCCCTCCAACAATGGCAAATTGCACATATGTTCAGAAAACAGATGGAGGACCGAGGACTCAGAGTTCACTGCTAGAGGAAAGGCCCTGGATTCCATCTCCACCGTCAGCACAGCAAGAAAAGAGAAAAAAGCAAAGATGGAAAAGTCATTGTGAACATGAAGGAGTTATTCATTGATCAACCAACTGACAGTACTCAAAGCATTTGAACTAACTCTTTATTCCTTCTACCAATCAGGGCCCTCCCCATTCCTTAAAGGACATGACTAGACCTCCAGGGCCCATAATTAAAGGACACTTCCTTGGAAACCTTTTTAAGAATGATATGAAACCTCTCAAACTAATTATTTGAATGTATGGAGTTAGGGCAGTGATTCTCAACTTTCATAGTGCTGAGACCCTTTAATACAGTTTCTCATGTTGTTGTGACCCCAACCACAAAACTATTCTTGTTGCTACTTCATAAGTGTAATTTTGCTACTGAATCATAATGTAAATATTTTTGGAGACAGAGGGTTTGACCACAGGGGTTGTGACCCTTAGGTTGAGAACTGCTGGGTTAGGGGGAATAAGAAAATTGTCAAAAGGTCAAATTCACCAGTCCTCTCTGAGAATTAAGATCAGAACATCTCAGGGCAGAGCTGGACATCTCATATGAACTGACTTCTCTGGTCAGTTTTTACTGTGCTGAAGTTGGAATTCACTGAATATGAGTCTTTCAAATTAAAATAGCTTTTTTTGCTCATATAAATTGAAAAGGTTTTTAAATAATAAAGAAACCATCACTGCTACCAAAAAACAGTTTGTCCTGAGAGAAACTAAATTCTTAACATTCAAACTGTCCATAAATACTTTATAACTGATTTCCTCGATTGGGAATTTTCTTTAGATTCTTGTAACTTAGGACCACTTCAAATCCATTCTTAGTTTCCTATGGTTCAGATAATTCTTGACATATTAGCGATGTGCTCAATACATTAAAGAAAAAATGTCAGGGTCTCCATATGTACCCAAGGCTGACCTGGAACTCATTATGTAGCTGAAGCTGCCTCCCAAGTGAGGAGGTTATAGGTATGTACTACCAAGTCATATTTTTCAATACATATTTGATCAGTGGAAGAATGAGCAAATTAATACAGATAAATTCATATTTTAGTGGCCAGAACTCCTCTTTCAAAATATTATCATGATCAAAAAAGCATGGAAATGAAACAATAAATTGGAAATGGTCTGATCTCCACAAGATTGGTAACCACCAGATGATGTAAGTATGTCCCCAAATCTTTGGTTTTTTTTTTTTTGGTTTTTCGAGATTGGGTTTCTCTGTATAGCTTTGCGCCTTTCCTGGGACTCACTTGGTAGCCCAGGCTGGCCTCGAACTCATAGAGATCCACCTGCCTCTGCCTCCCGAGTGCTGGGATTAAAGGCGTGCACCACCACCGCCCGGCCCAACTCTTTGGTTTAGATGGCACTCTTGGTAGATGTTGCTTCATATATAAAATGCATCAAGTTAATTTGCAACATCTCTATCAGTAACATTGAGGAAAGTTAATTGTGACAATGAGGTAAGATGTAACTGGAATTTGTATTAATGTGAAATTTAAATGTCTACATAATAATTGAAAAATAAACTCACATTACAGATTGAGTATCCCTTATCTGAAAAGTCTGAGGCAAGATACATTTTAGATTTTAGAATTTTTAAATTTTGGAATATTTGCATATACATAATGGGGTATTTTATGGATGTCATCAAATTCTAGACATGAATTTGTACCTTGTACACATAACCTAAAGGCAATTTTATATAATGTTTTGAAACATTTTTGTATAAATAGGTTCGCCATATGGATTCTTTCACTTGTAGCATCAGATTGACACTTGAACATTAATTTGGAATCATTTTCAATTTCAGACTTAGTAATTAAGGATATTCTCTCCCTCTCTCTTTTTCTCTCTCTCTCTTTCTTCCTATTTCTTTTTCTTCTTATTTTTCCCTATAAACTGTGGATGGTAATTATACTTTTCCTACCTCCCAGGGTTGAGGACTACATAATATAAATGAAATATCTAATTGATGTCCTATGGATATTGCTCTGTATAAATAAAATGTTGATTGGCCAGTAGCCTGGCAGGAAGTATAGGTGGGACAAGTAGAGAAGAGGATTCTGGGAACAGGAAGGCTGAGTCAGGAGCCACTGCCAGCCACACTATGAGAAGATGTTAAGATACTGGTAAGCCACGAGCCATGTGGCAACTTATAGATTAACAGAAATGGGTTAAGTTAAGATAGAAGAACTAGATAACAAGAAGCCTGACACGGCCATACAGTTTGTAAACAATATAAGTCTCTGTGTGTTTACTCAGGTGGATTTGAGCGGCTGCGGGACTGGTGGGTGAGAGAGATTTGTCCTGACCGTTGGCCAGGCAGGACTGGAGAAAACTCCAGCTACAGTGATGTGGCATTATATAAATACAAATGATTGTTACCACTTTGGTTTTCTATTGGTGAACATTCCTGTAGAAACCACTTCACCTGTGGATCTTTCCTTTCATAGCACAACCTAAGAAGCCGTGTGACCTTCACTTCAGACTGTCTTCAGGATAAAATAAGATGATTTTTTATCAGCAGCCAAATAAAAATGTAACATGACAATAATACTAGGTAGAAAAGACTTTTAAAAACTTATTTCTTAAATAACCTACACATTTAATTTTCTCATGTAATCAACAGTTAACCACCAACTCATTCCATATTGGGCTCATAACCTTCAGAGGTCTCACCAGAAAGAATGGTGCTGTTTAGCTGCTGTGCTCTGTTCTCCTCCATTTCCAGGTGGTTTTTTTCCAGCTAGCCCAGTTATTTTCATCATACTCCCTTTTATCTTAAGTTCACATAACCTCAACAACATGAATCTAGGGCAAAGGAGGAGAGATTAGATCTAACACTATTGATTCATTGATGTGGGCTCCATTGGTTTTGATTTTGGAAGGTCAATGCCCTATGGGCCAAATTTGTTCAAAGAACACACACACAATAATGATATAGTGCTTCCTGCCTTCAAAAATCCAACGACCACTGTTTAAATACAGGTATCAGTGAGAAAAAGTAATGTATGCTTTATTTTATTTATTTATTTATTTATTTTGGATTTTTCAAGACAGGGTTTCTCTGTGTAGCTTTGTGCCTTTCCTGGAACTCGCTTTGGAGACCAGGCTGGCCTCGAACTCACAGAGATCCGCCTGCCTCTGCCTCCCGAGTGCTGGGATTAAAGGCGTGCACCACCACCGCCCGGCGAGAAAAAGTAATGTATGCTTTAAAAAATAAGTCTCTGTGTAGGTTAGAGTTATTCTATAATTATGTCTTAAATAAATGAAGACCTTTTAAAACATATAATAATAATAATAATAATAATAATAATAATAATAATAATAATAATAAATATTGTTGATACTTCAGATAAATGGTTCCTGTTTTATTTTTAATGTGTCATTAGCCTACCGTTGCTGAAAACTTAACCATGTTTTTAAGAAATTCACAAATGGAAATGAGATTATATTAGTAATTTACTATAGAGCAATGCACTTCCATTATGCTTATTTAATAGCACATTAATATTGTGAAAATTCCTTTTAATGCAAAACCACCACCTAGTTGCGATGAGTGGTAGGCAGGAAGGAAATGAGAAAAAATCCAAATAGAAGAATTGAGGAAATGTGACAACACCTTGGGGAGGCTTTAAAATATATCTTAGGGGCCAGGAACATAGCTCAATGGTAGAATGCTGGACTAGCATGCACAAGGTCATGAATTCCATCCTCAGAATCACAAAAGTATAAAATTACAAAGCATTAATAAATAATTTCAATAAAATATATTTTGGAATCCAGGTATAGTGGTATAAGCCTATGGTTCCAACACTTAGCAGGCAGAGGCAGAGACAGAAGAATAATGAGTTCAAGACCAGGCTGAGACATGGAGTGAGACCATATCTTCAAAAAATGAAATATATGTATATATATATAATATATTATATAACATATATATATATATGTTATATAATATATTAATGTTTTTGAAGGAAGAAGTACTAAAGGAAGCTTTATACATGTGTGTTAGTATGTTGTTTTTAAAATAAAAAAGCTCTTGAGAAATAAAATCATTCTTCACTGTCCATGATATTCACTACAGAAATGATTACTCAGCCGTTACAGTTATTGTAAATGCCATTGAATACCATTTATTACAGATACACGATATTTTAGACTTTTTTAGTGTATAGAAAATGTCATCAACAGCTACTGCCAATGACAGTCATGCACATAGTTGTATGTGTGGTCATGGAGATGAAAGCAGGTTTCTATTTTAAGCATTTGGCTAAGACCCAGCCTTAGTGGATGAATATCTAAAATTGTTCTGGATCCCATATATATTCCAAAGCTCCCTTCCTGCTACATGATCCCTTGTGATCTTGTTGACCTTTGTGCCAGTTATCTATTTGCCAAATTTTATTGAAGTTTCTTTTGTCTCCTTCAGGTAGTTCCTTGAACTCATGGTTCCCTTGATTCATGGCAAAAAAGTAGATCACTAGCAACTTACCCCAGAAGTTGGTCATCTGAAAAGGCTTCAGTCATCAACAACTCCACAAAGATTTCCACATTTGTGTTTGACTGGGGAGAAAGTCCCTTGCTTGCGTTAAAATCTAAAAGTTTAGGGGGAAAAATGGAGGATTTTCAGATTCTGCAAGATGAAGCCGGTGGGAAAACAGTGAGAAAAAGGAGCAAACTGAGGCAGATAAAAAAGAAACCCAGGAGACAAGAAAGGAATAAGACAAGAGACAAAGGGGAAAGAAAAGAAGGGAAAACAGTGAGTTGGAGCAAAGGAAAATAGAGGGCAGTCCACAAGGAAATAGAAAACAAGGACACAAAGGTTTCCATAACAGCTTGCCCTAGAGCTCAGGACACCAGCAAACATGTTTCTGTTGGTCTCATGGAAATTCTCATAGTACTTGGGTGTTAATGGATACCTCAAGTGCATTAGAAATAGATGACTTTTTCATTACGTATATTCTATCCCATGGTTAAGTCTCATTCTTCTACCTATAAAATTTCACATCATTTAACCAACTCTTTTTATTTCCAGAAGTCAGATCCATAGTTCTTAGTAATTTATTTTAAAGTTAAAAGCATTTATTTTTTCTTCCCTCACTTTTGCTCATTTCTGAGGTTAAAAAGGCAATCATAAACTTTGTATGATGAATTTTCCATTCATTCTCCTCCTCTCTTTCAATATGCCAATCAAGCTGTCAGCTTGCTTTCTCTGCAGATTCATAACACTTCACCTTAGGTCTCATTAATTGATTTATCCTTTGTTGCACATGAAGAAATCACGGGAGTTATAATTCAGAACTTCTTCAACTGTCTTCTGGAGTTTTAGCTCCCACTATTTATTCTTTATTTTCTGTTTTTCATAAAAATAAAATTCCTTTTGCTTTTAACCACCTTTCATTGACCCCATATTCCAAAATGAAGTTTGATTTATATTCATAACTTATAGATAGGTCTACTTTCACAAATTTCTAAAGGCAGTCAAACTTTATTCATTTATTTTGACTCTACATAAATTTTAAACATACGACTTGCTCAGGTGCTGGGATTAAAGATGTGTGCCACCATGCCCAGCCAGAGGCCAGAATTGTTCTTAAACCTAAGCAAACTGAATAGAAATCTTATTTTGAAAATATTCATGGATAGATGACATAGTGGTACCTGAAGAGATCAGTTTAAGTTAATGTAGCTACTTGATTGCTGAAAAAAAAAACAAAACAAAAACAAAAAACAAACAAACAAAACTATGATTCTAAAACATGGACATTTAAGTTGACCTTAAGCTGACATTAAGGCCATTAAGTGTTAGAGTCAGATTGTCTTCTATGGAATACTGGCTCCACAATTAGAACTTTCTGTGTGAACTTGGTCCAGTTACTTCTTGGAGTCACAATTTCTTTTCTATAACACATGGGAAAATACAGAAAATACATCCTAAAGTTGTCTTGAAGAGCTATTGAAATTAAACATATCAAATACTTAGCACACTACCAGAAAGGTAGTTTGCACATTGGCAGCTGACCATGTCTGTTATCCCAGAATGTGATCCTGAGTAAAGGGATTTGTATATAAATTGTCTACCTGGCCAATGGTCACAGGAAACACTGAGAAGGGAGTGTAGAGACAAGTCAGGGAAATGAAACAAGACAATACAGGATGTTATCAATTAAGTTGTCACTGTGGGTAGCTGGGGTTCAGACCCACTGAGGACCTTGATGAACTGCACAGCATATATCTTAGAACTATGTCCACACTCCCTGTCAAATAACAAGGGAAATAAGGTGTCTGTTGCTCAATTCATTTAGAAAACATTAAAATATTATTTATTAGCCAGTCTCAGTGACATTTGCCTTTAATCTCAGCACTTGGGAGCCAGAAACAGGTGAGTCTCTATGAGTTTAAGGACAGCCTGGTCTACATAGTGAGTTCCAGTACAGCCAGGGCTATATAGTGAGACCTAGTCTTGAAAACAACAAAAAACTATTTATGTATGTATTATTTATTTGTGTGTGTGTGCTTGTGTGTGTGTGGGGGGGTGAGTACAGGCATGCATGTGCTACAGTGAGCATATACAGGTATGTAGAGGTAAGGGGACTGTTGTAGAATATTAGTTTAAGATGTGTTACATTTGTTTACGCTGTGAAATATTTGTTTAACGATGCAAAGATGTGTTGCATTCTTTTATGTTGCATGTGGTCGGTATTTGTTCCATCTATGACCCTGGGGTACTAACCCCTAGGCATGGCCTCTTGGCTAGCTTAAAACCTGAAGAGCAGGTATGCTATGTGGGAGCCCCTTTTCTCTTCCAAGTTCTTTGAAGGTGGAGACAGACTCAGGCATCAGAAAGCAGTGTGGGACCAGCCCTTAGCCTTCCATAACTCTGCAATGAATTTGCCTTATCCTGTGTTAGTGAGTTGTTTGCCTCAATATAATTCCGTAATAAGTAATTCCCAGGCTGGAGAGATGACTCAGAGGTTAGGAGCACTGTATACGTACTAAATAAATCTTTTTTAAAAATTAAAGAAATAAATAATTCCTTTATCAGTTATCTGTGGACTTTCTGCATGAGTTCCATTTGTTTAACTCTGTGAAGCTGTGTTACTGTGCCTGTCTAAAACACGTGACTGATCTAATAAAGAGCTAAACAGCCAATAGTAAGGCAAGACTAAGGATAAGTGGTGTAGCAGGAAGAGAGAATAAATAGGAGGAAAAATTTAGACTCAGGAGAAAAAGAGGGAGGAGCAAGAAAAGGGAGGAGAGAAGAATGCCAGGGGCCAGTCACTCAGCCACACAGCCAATAATGGGGTAAGAGGTAAAGAAAGACATATAGAATAAAGTAAAAACCCAGAGGCAAATGGTAGATGGGGTAATTTAAGTTAAGAAAAGCTGGCTAGAAACAAGCCAAGCCAAGGCCAGGCATTCGTAAGAAAGAATAAGTCTCTGTATATTTATATGGGAGCTGGGTGGCAGGCCCCCAAAGAGCAAAAAGTACAGAAATATCAACTACAGGGGACAACTTTCAGAAGTCAGTTCTTGACCTTCTACTTTGTTGAAGCAGGATCTTGTGGTTTCTGCTGCCACACTGCATACTTCAAGCCACCTGACCCTTGGAGCTTCCAGATGATTCTCCTGCTTTGCTTTCCATCTCATCATGTAACTGTGTGATCAAAAACATGCACAACCACATCTAGCTTTTTGCATGGGTTGTTGGGTGTAACTCAGATTGTATGGATTTCGGAGCTATTGCTTCTACCTCCTCCCCAGCCCTATTGTTCAATTCTTAATGAGTTTATCAGGAGTACTGCCTACAATGACTTGGCTTTTATGGCCCTTACATTTTTAACTTGATTCGACTAGAGCATCTTAGAGTTCCAATAGCATACATTTAACTAAATTTGGTCCTCCAGGTGAAGCTGTGGCTAGTCACAAGCAACCATGCTTGTGGATGCAAGTTCAGGGTAGCAGGGCTAGACACTGGAACAGAAAATCAGAACTGTTCAGAACAGTCAACGTTATAGCCAGTTTGTCAAGAGTATATGTGAAGGGGCTAGAGACATGGCTCAGAGGTTAAGAGTACTTGCTGTTCTTGCAGAGGACTGGGATTTCATTCTCAGAAACAACATGGTGGTTCACAATCATCCATAATTCAAGTTACAGAGAATTTGATGCCATCTTCTCATCTCTGTGAGCAACACACACACACACACACACACACACACACACACACACACACATACATACATAGGCAAAACACTCATATGAATTGAAATGAATAAACCTAATAAAATATTTTTAAAGAGTATATGTCGAATCTGTAGAGCAAGTCAAGGCCAGAGTAGGGAACTGAGGAAGCAGTATAAGAGTCAGAATGTGGGCCACGGCAAGTAGATCAGGGCCAGTACTTACCAAGATTAAAAAAAAAAAGAATGAGAAAGCTGACAAGTCATGTCCAGAGTATGCTTTGCTGGCTTAAAAACTTTGCTTCTGAAAAATGGTGTAAGTATATGAAATTTAGATGGAAATTTTTCTTTTAACACAGAAAAAGAATAGCAAAACAATAGTTTTGTATGTCAAAGTGACAAATCTTCAAAACTCAGGGTGACTTACAAGGTCTATGGAAAACTCAACCTGCACTTCATTCAAAATTCAGCTCAAATGTGATTTTCAAAGAAGCTTTCTCCTCTAAGTACCTCTTGTCCTTTCTGCATTGTTATGACATGCCCTCAATCTCTTCTGTGGTACTTACTTTGACACCTTGGTTGCAATGACACAATTAGATGGGCTTTTAGTCATTTGAGGTCACCTTCCTGACAGGTCTCTCACTTTTTACCTCACGATGCAAGGACTCTGCTTGCATATGTCAGGCCCTGGGTAATAATTTGTGGAATGAAAGTTGCAGTGTAAGGTGTGTAAAATACCATGTGGGCTAATAAATATTAGCCAAAGATATGCACAAATAGCCTCTCCTAGCGTATATCCCTAGTGATCCTTTCAGCAATGTTTCCCTGCAACTCTTTGTATAGGTGAAATGGGCCCAGCCCACTCTGTTGCTGGGCAGTGCAAAGTGCCTTTCTCAGCAATGTCTTTAGCTGACAGCTGCTCAGGAAGTCCCCTTGGCTGGTGCATGCAATGCTGAGCAACTCAGATTCCAGACCCTGACTGAAAACTATCTGTTTTCTGTGGGTAATAGTTCCCACCAGAGACTTGCCTCAAGTAAGTCTGCAATACCCCACCACAAGCCATTCAGAATAGGCTTTGAACTTTTCACTCTCCTTTTCTTTAGGAGTGTTCAGTCATAGGTATCTAAGGATCTTAGCCATAAACCCTTTTTCTTTTCTCTTGGGATGGAGGAGCACTTGTCTGAGCATTTGTTGTGTGACAGACTTCTTGGGAGACATAACACACCTGTCTATTTATCCCAGATAGGGATCCCACAACAGACCAAAATATGGATACTACCAAAGTTCAACTTGGTGAACCAATGAATTTTATTGGGGTCACTTTCAGGAATGTAGATGAGGGGTTACTTACTGGAGCAGAAAATTACTCTGAAAAACAGCTGCACCACCAAAGCCTATGCCCTAATGTGTGATAGCTCACAAAATCTGAAGTCATTGAGCACACTGCACACCCTGCAGATGCCTCAACAGGTCGGAGGGTGTCCTGTCCCGCTGTCTCTGTTGGTCTTAACTTCTCTCAGGTAGCTTGGCTGGCCTCTGTTTCTTCTAGGCAGCTGAGCTTATCTCTGTTTCTTCCAGACATCTGGGATTGTCTGAAAATGACTCTCATCAGTCTTTATTTTTTGTTTGTTTTTGTTTTTGTTTTTATTTTTTCAAGACAGGGTTTCTCTGTGTAGCTTTGAGCCTTTCCTGGATCTCGCTCTGTAGACCAGGCTGGCCTCGAACTCACAAAGATTTGTCTGCCTCTGCCTCCCGAGTGCTGGGATTAAAGGCATGCAACACCGCATTAAAGTCATGTGCCACCACCGCCCAGCCAGTCTTTTTTGTTTATACACTCATGGGAGAGGAAGGAGCCTAGTGAATCTAGTCAGTTTTGGGGACTTCCTAAAGCTATATTGAGTTGTTTACTTCCTGTCTTAACAAGCTTTGCTACAGGAGGAAATGTTTCAATTTCAAGGAAACTGCTACACAATAAGGACATCTTGAACATCTCAATTTGTCACATTTAATTTGATGTTGGCTATAGGCTTTCTGTAAATTGTCTTTACTGTGTTGAGGTATGTTCCTTGTATCCCTACTCTCTCCAATACTTTTATAATGAAGGGGTGTTGGATTTTGTCAAAGCCTTTTTCTGCATCTAATGAGATGATCACGTGGCTTTTTCTTTCAGTTCGTTTATATGGTGGATTACATATTTTGATTTTTATATGTTGAACCATCCATGCATCTCTGAGATGAAGCCTACTTTGTCATGGTAGATGATCTCTTTGGTATATTCTTGCAATCAGTTTGCAAGTATTTTATTGATTTTTTTTATATCTATGTTCATGAGGGAAAATTATCTGTAATTCTCTTTCTTTGTTGAATCTTGTGTGGTTTGAGTATCAGGGTGACTCTGGCCTCATAAAATGTTTGGGAATGTTCTTTCTGTTTCTATTTTGTGTCATAATTCAAGGAGTACTGGCATTAGCTCTTCTTTGACAGTCTGGTAGAATTCTGTGCTAAAACCTGGCCCTGTGCTTTGTTTGGTTGGGAGACTTTTAATGACTACTTCTTTTTCCTTAGGGATTATAGATCTAATTAAATTGTTTATCGGATCTTGATTTAAATTTGGTAAATGGTATCTACCCAGAAAATTATCCATTTCATTTATATTTTGCAGTTTTGTGGAGTAAAGGTTTTTAAAGTATGACCTAATTATCCTTTGGATTTCCTCCAGTGTCCATTTTTATGTCCCCCCTTTTATTTCTGATTTTGTTTATTTGGATATTCTCTCTGTGTCTTTTAGTTACTTCAGTTAAGTTTTTGTCTATCTTGTTCATTTTCTCAAAGAAACAACTCTTAGTTACAATGACTCTTTGTATTGGTCACTTTGTTTTTTTTTTTTTTTTATTGATTTCAGACCTCAGTTTGATTATTTTTTACCATCTACTCCTCTTGAGTTTGCTTACTTCTTTTTGTTCTAGAAATTTGAGGTGCTGCTATCAAGTTGCTCGTTTGAGATCTCTACAATTTCTTTATGAATGCACTTAGTGTTATGAACTTTCCTCAGCACTATTTTCATTGTGTCCAATAATTTTGGCTATGTTGTATATTCATTTTTACTGAATTTTAGAAAATCTTTAATTTCTTTATTTCTTCCTTGACCTAGTTTTCATTCAGTAGAGAGTTGTTCAGTTTCCAAGAGTTTACAAACTTTCTGTTGTTTCTGTTGTTCTGGAAAACCAGCTTTAATTGTGTGGTGGTCTGATAGGACACAGGGGGCTACTTCAATTTTATTGTTATCTGTTGAGACTTGCTTTATGACCCAGTATGTGGTCAGTTTTGGAGAAAGTTCCATGCAGTGCTGAGAAGAAGGTATATTCTCTTGTGTTTGAGTGAAATGTTCTGTAGATATCTGTTAGATCCATTTGGTTTATAACATCTGGTGGCTGCAATACTTTTCTGTTTAGTTTTTGTCTGGATGACCTGTTCACTGGTGAGAGTTGGGTATTGAAGTCTCCCACTATCAATGTGTGAGGGTCAATATTTGATTTAAGCTTTAGTAATGTTCCTTTTTGCAAATGTGGGTGCCCTTGCATGTGGGTATAGATTGAAAGATTACTTTTGTGGATTTTTTCCTTTAATGTGTATGAAGTATCCTTCCCTGTCTCTTTTTATTAATTTTGTTTTGAAATATAGTTTGTTAGATATTAGAATAGCTGCACCAATTTGTTTCTTTCTTAGGTCCATTTGCTTAGGGAGTCTTTTGCCAACCCTTTACTCTGAGGTAATGTCTATTCTTGATGTTGAGATATATTTCTTGGATGCATCAAAAGAATGGATCCTGTTTTTACATCCAATATGTTAACCTGTGTCTTTTAATTGGCTAATTGAGACCTTTGATATCGATACTAGTGACTAACAATTGTTGTTCCTATTTTTTGTTGTTGGTGGTGATGGCAGTGTTGGAGTATGTGTCTGTGTGTACACACACACACACACACACACACACACACGTGCACACACATGTTTCCCTTCTTTTGGCTTTGCTGTTGTAAGATTTGTTTATTTGCTGTGTTTTCAAGGGTATAGCTAACCTCCTTGGGTTGGAGTTTTCCTTCCAGTAATTTCTATAGGTCTAGATTTGTAGATAGATATTGTTTAAATTTGACTTTATTATTTAATATATTGTTTTCTCCATCTATGGTGATTGAAAGTTTTGCAGAATATAGTAGTCTGGGCTGGTATCTGTGGTCTCTTAGAGTCTGTAGGACATCTGTCCATGACCTTCTGGCTTTTAGAATCTCCATTGAGAAGTCAGGTATAATTCTAATAGGTCTGCCTTTTTATGTTACTTGGCCTTTTCCCCTTGCAGCTTTCAATATTCTTTCTTTGTTCTGTACATTTATTTAGTGTTTTGACTATTATGTAGGGAGGGAACTTTCTTTCCTGGTTCAATGTATTCTGTTCTGTATGCTTCTTGTACCTTTATAGGCATCTCCTCCTTTAGTTTAGGACAATTTTCTTCTATAATTTTGTTCAAAATATTTTCTGTGCCTTTGAGCTGTGATTCTTCTCCTTCTATTCCTATTATTCTTAGGTTTGTTTTTTTTTTTTTCATAGTGTCCTATATTTCCTTGATGTTTTGTGTCAGGAATTTTTTAGATTTAAAATTTTCATTGACTGACATAACTATTTTATTGTATCATCAACGCCTGAGATTCTCTCTTCCATCTCTTGTATTCTGTTGATGAAGCTTGTCTCTGTACTTCCTGTTCCCTTACATAGATTATCCATTTCCAGAATTCCCTCAGTTTGTGTTTTCTTTATGACCTTGATCTTCTGATCCTTCTGCCTCCACCTCCTGAGTGCTAGAATTACCATCATGTGCCACCATGGTTAGTTTTTTATAGTTTTAGAGATCTAACACAGGGCCTCAGGAGGCAAATACTATATACACTAACTGAGCTACATCCTCAACCCCTAGTTTTTTATATTATTCGTTGAAAATTTGAGATAAAATATATATAACACTAAAGTTACTTTCTTATCCAATATTATATGTTCAATTTAATGAATCAGGCATGGTGTGCAATACTGGGGAGGTAGAGGAAGGATGATCAGTAATTCACACTCAGCTACATAACAAGTTGGAGGCCTGTGGTAGCACTCCCGCTGGGCTACACCTGGCCTGGCTCCAGAGAGTAACACCTAGCCCTAATCCATCTTTTGTTTAGCAGATACCCTTTGTTTCTCTTGTCCCCTATGTGAATCTAGTCTGAGAGTTTCCCAAGGATACAAAGCCTATGCAAAATTGGTTCAGGAAATTCTGAAAACTGTGGTACCTGATGAATGGAGAAATTGGGAAACTCTCAGACAAGATTCACATAGTTATATATTGAGTTATATAACACACACACACACACACACACACACACACACACACACTTCAATATGACTTAGTATGTTCACATTATTGGCCAATCAATCTCCAGAACTCTAGTTTTCAATATTGAAACTCTGTAACCAATTAAACGGTAATTATTCAGTCCCTCCTCCCTCCAATTCTCCAACCACCCTCTTATTTTCATCTATAAAATAGTAACAATATTCTAAAATAATTATTGTGAGAATTAAATGAGATAATTTTAATGGGCTGGATATTTGTGTCACGTTGAAATCCTAACTCCCGTGTGATGGTAAATAGGGGTCGGGTCTTTGTGAGGTAATTAAATCCTAAAAGGGAATTCAAGGCTTTATGAAACAAACCCCAGAGAGCTATCTTGCTTTCTTTCTGCCATGTGAATATAAAAAGAAGTTGGCAGTATGTAACCCAGAAAAGGACTCTCACCATACTGGCATCCTGATCCCAGATTTCCAGCCCTCAGCACTTTCAGTAGTAAATTTCTGTTGTTAATCAGCCCCCAGTATATGCTACTTTGTTATAGCACCCCAAATGAAGATAAAAATGTATATGAATTACTTGTTTCACAGTTAAGTGCTCAACAAAAGTTAGATAGTACTATTATTTAGGCTTCTTATGAAAACACAAGGAATTAACAGGATTGAAATTGAGTTCATAAGAATACAAGTGCAAGCCAGGTGGCAGTGGCACAAGCCTTTAACATCAGCACTTGAGAGGCAGAGCCAGGTGGATCTCTGTGAGTTCAAGGCCAGCCTGGTCAAAGATCCAGGACAGGCAACAAGACAACAGAGAAACCTTGTCTCGAAAACCCAATGTGTGTGTGTGTGTGTGTGTGTGTGTGTGTGTGTGTGTGTGTGTGTGTGTGTGATGTGTGTGTGTGATGTGTGTGTGTGTGTGTGCGTGTGCGTGTGTGTGTGTGTGTGTGTGTGTGTGTGTGTGTGTGTGTGTGTGTACAAGTGCAGCCAATAATTAAGGAAAATGAGTAAAAAGAAAGCAGGCACAAAAGACTTTTCCTTTTTTTCCCCTGGTTTTTCTGGATAGGGTTTCTATATGTAGCACTGGCTGTCCTGGAACTAGCTCTGTAGACCAGAGACTCACAAAGATCCACCTACCTTTGCCTCCAGAGTGCTGGGATTAAAAGCATGAGCCACCAACACCTGGCTACAAAAGACTTTTCAAATAATATTAAATGGAGAACAAATACTCATATCAAGAATGTCTCCTCTATGTAATAGTTCTTGCCACCTTGAAGTAATGCTGCCTACTAACATCTACTGATCCCAATCCACTTTATTTTGCATGGTGCCATATTTTAATTCTTGATTTTCTTTTGGCACTGTGCTGTGTACAAGTAGCTCACAAGATATGAGCAATTTTCCATTTTTTTCTGATGTATTGGTGGCCCATAGTTATATGTTTTTATTTACTTTAATGTAATGTGTGCCTACTTAGAGGAGAATTACTTCTCATCAATTATTAATGAGGACATTTTATAAAAACATCCTGATTTTAGGTTTCATTCATTTAAAAGACCTGCTTAAAAGCAGTATACATTCTGTGGGTATGACAAATTGGCTGAACTGTGAAGATGGTCCCATCTTGGCTCCTGTTAGTTAGCTAAAGTGGAGAAAAGTGGAGTTAGAGGTTAATGAACAACTTATTTTTCACATATCAAACAAATCCATGCACTCACCATAAGATCACTACCATTAACCATCTGATATAATAATGCTCAACCTTTGGGGGGGGGGCAAAACAGCTTGACCACACAACTGCCATGACAGACTAAGAGGCCCAGACACAGCTTCTCACAGGTTTACTGGCAGTTAACACCCAGATCCAGAAAAAGCCATGAGCTGACCCCACCCAAGGAGGCCTGCATCTAAGGGGAAATACCTGACATTCCAAACATTCCCTATACCTCTAGACAAATGTCAGCCTATCAGGGTCATGAACCCTGGAAATCACCTCACCCCAATCTCTGCTATGATAAAAAAAAATCCCACCCTGCCTGGACTATGGGCTCTCTGTTCTCACTGCTGAGCGAGACAGATAGTCCAAGCTCTGAGCTTGAAAATAAAGGCTCTTTGCTTTTACATATGGGGTTCGGTCTCTATGGTGGTCTTTTGGGGGCCCCCATGATCTGGGCATAACACCCTGATTCCAGATATGGCTGTAGATCATGTTCTTCCAAGATAGCAGATCCAATGACTGTGAAAGGTCTGTGAATTTACTCTACTTATAAGTTAACAATTAGCCTAATACAGTTAAATAAATGTGAAGAATAATTCATTCCTCACAGAAACTATAGTAGCCAGAACATCAGCATTTGTACTATCTCCCAAAGCTTAAGTGCTCACTCACAGAGTAGAAAAGGGACTGCACTATAGGAGAGGTATCCTAAGCTTAGAGAACTTAAATCTTTGTAAATGGTCAGTGAATCACTGTTTAGAATTGACTTTTGCTCCAGAGGGAAGACATTATTTTTCTTACAATGGGCCTTATTGCTAAAGGAAGACATTATTTCTATCATCTAAGACACTTTGCCAAGCAAAAACCCTAGGACAGTTAGTCTGGTAAAATGATATATAATGTCTTGATTTGAAAGATGTAAAGAAACACACAGAGAAAAACAAACATGGAGAATTGTTTCCCCAAATGTCATTTATTCTGTCAAACTTTCCTTTACTTAAGAACAAGTTCTCATGAACTTAAAAAGAAATTGTTTCTTTGCTCTCACAGTTCACTTCTGGCACCAAATATGTGGAAGGTTTTCACACAGTAATCAGTTCTCCAACTCTCTAACTACCAACTGGGTTTCCTCATCAGATTTTTGACACCTAACTACTTACTGTTAGTGAAGACTCAAAGGGTTAAGGGCTCAGTCTAAGACTTCCCCCATTTTGAAAGCAAATTACAAGCAATGAGCCCTCAGGCCAGCTATAACTCTAGCCAACTTGGTTCTATACCAGCAGTTCCCACATGGTTAGTAATTTGCTTCTATGACTCATAGGAATTAGCTTACCATTTATAGATGGACAGCCAGGTGAAGACGTACCTAGAGTGATATCAGATGGGTACTGTTGTTGTGGAGATAGGGTACAGCAGCAACCTGGCATGAGAATGTCTTTCCCAACCCAGGAAGTTTCTGAACCTTGCACTTTTGAGATTTCAATGGCTATTCATTGTGTATACCTGATCAATTATCAACTCAATTTCCAACCCCCTATTCCTTTCTGTATGATTGGGGGATGGTATCTGAGAGTTCCATGCTTCTGTTTATGGCCTATCCTTTCTGGTGACCGGTCCCTACCCATAAGGCCACACAACATCTCAACAGAACAAACACACTCCTGTTGCCCAGGAAATCCCAAGGCATTTAGGAGCTCTATGTTAGAAACCAGAGACCAAATATCAGAACAAAACAGGCACTTAGTGAGACATTTAAAAAATTTATAGGAGCTCCCTGCAAGAAACTGAAAACAAATACCATGATGACATGATGAGAAAGTCACAACCTTTGACCTTACTTTGAGAAAAAAAACCAATATTGATATCTGAAGGAAACAAACTAGTAAATAAGTATGAAGTGTGCTGGGTATTCTTTCACTCACTAGCAAATATTTGTTGTCAAGCTTACCTCCCTGATAAAAGAGGTAGTAGCTCTTGAAAATACAAGTTTTAAAAAGACTTATATTCCCCCAACAAGAGAGGCAAGGGTCAAAAAGGACTGGAGAGATGAGGAAGTGACCCTATGGCTTGGTGAACCATGATGAAAAAATGTGGACATAAATTTGAAATCAATGTGAGAACGACCCTGGAGACAGACCCACTAAGAGGCTAAGAGTGCAGCTTAGCATAAAGCACCTGCCTGATATGCTCAAGGCCCTGGGTTCCAACTCTAGCACTGGAAACAAAAGGACTTCTAAGTGTGTAGGCATGAACAGGTGAGGACTCAACAGGAGAAAGTCATAATAAAGATGGAGGAGAGGTGATACTGCTGAACGATATGGAGGGGGTAGAGTTGATTAGGCATGGTGGGGACTGCTGAGACCATGAGAAGGAGGAAATTAAGATCACAACCTACTTTTAGATTTGGCAAGTCCATGATTGGTGAGGGCCTTAACTGAGTTATAGAACAGAGAAGAAGGAGGAAGCTTAATGTAAATATAGACTTCATATTAGAAATTTGAATTCCAGATACTCAGAATCCTACTGGAAATTTCCAGTAGGTATTAGATATATAAGAATCTTATGCCATACAAATCTACGGCATTATTTTTTAACTGCTAGTATAACAATAATACTCTTTGTAATTTAAATTTAAATTTTTTAACATATTATATTATATGCAAATCAATAACTATCAGACAGCTATTATCTATAGGATGCATATAATGCTTCATAACTGGTAGGGAAAAGTACAGCTAAAAGTGCTGTATGAGCATCCATTAAGCAGGCAGCTCACAGGCCTGAATACAAACCCAGACTACTTATCACTGTACTCTCTTTACACTCAAGACAATCTTTTAAGAGAAGGAAATAGCACTTCATTTTAAGTCCAAGTGTCGTTTCCATTGCAATTGCAATTGATATATTGCTAATGGACCGAGACAGTTTGTGATTTAAGAAAGAAAAAAAAAAAACTATCACAGTTCATGAGTAGTCGTAGTCGTGCAGCTTTAGCTCCTAAAGATCTCCCCTCTACTACCCAAATGCGACGATAAAAGAGATAATTTCCCCTGTGACATTGTCACTATATTGTTACCAGAACCAAATAAAATTCCAAGTTGTTAATTAACTGAGTGTATTTGAATTTGTATGTGGGTCTTGTAAAAAAGAAACGTCCCCCACTAAATATTGCATATTTATTAACTGAGCTAAACAAATTAAGTGCTTTCCACCAAATCCTACAGTACAAAATTGTTATATTCCGTGAAAACAGAAATGAGTAGAACCAGGCATAATTGTTCCTTCATCCATCACTAATGCTTCCAATCTGTTAGTCTTGTTCGCCTTTTTTTTTTCCAGAGCCATCCCATGGTTCATATTTCCTTCAGACTTCTGTTGGAACAATTGTTAACTGTGACCTTTCACTCACTGCTATTTGTCCTACCTTAGTGATAGCACCTAATGAACAGGAAGAAAGGAACATTGTATTTCTTGCTGACATTGCAAGAGAATTCCAATTTGATCAAATGCAGGTTGTAGTGCAGTAAGACATCTCTGCCTCAGATTTCTACTTTTTATTTGGATGTCTTGTTTCTCCTTTTATTTCACCTGTAGCAGGACATATCTGCATTTATTTCCACAAGCTTTTTAAAAGCTACCATGATAGGAGTATTTTGGTATGTTAATTATTTGTTTTCATATTGACCTCAGAGATCACAGATTTCCTCCCTGATGAAGCCTATGTCAAACAATTGCTTATTTGTAAGCTACAGTGTTCTAAATTCTTTTCTTTCCATTTTCTGTGAGAACCTAGGTACTGTGAACTGTGCCTAGTAAACTAGCATTGTATACTTAACAATGCAGCGATGATTAGAGAAAGCGTGGGGAAGATGGTTGGATGGTTGATCTTCTTTGCCTGTTACTGAGGGATCAAGGGTCATTGGTTGAGATTGGTTTTCATTTCAAAACAACCAACCACCTCTTCCTTTAACTTTTTCATGTCTTCTTATTGAAGCTCAATGTTTCCATGAAAGTAAGTATTGTAAGATACTTGATCTGTTGTTTCAACTAAAACTAGCAATATTTCCGGGGATCCTTCTATGCGGAGCCTACCAACTTCCACAATAAAATTGATGTCCCTTTCATGCTTGGATGAGTTGGCTCCTGACATGTCCCTGGATTTCAGAGGTTTAGCTGTGATTATTGCTGTGGATTTGAGAGCAGCTTGTGCCCAGGGTGGCCCAGAATGTCACATCTGGAGTTGAATAGGTATGGGTTATTAGAACAGGCTCCTGAACACAGTGTAAAAGCAGAAAGAAATGGGAAACAGTAATGGAGAATTTAGACAGAATGTCATTATGAGGTTCAATGCAGAAAGCTAACATGTACCTTCAGGCAAAGCAAATTGCGTCCACTTTGAGGTAGTTTCTTCTTCCTGCATGTGTGTGGGTGGAGGGGAGGGGACTGACCTTTTCATTTTCCTCCTGGCTTTATTTTTTTATGGCTAGGGATTTTGGACCCCTGCAGTACCTGAAGTACTGCTTACTCATCTTGCTTCTGTCTCCTAGCAACCTGTAGGGTACAGCAGTAGTTCCGGTCTATTCAGTACTAAGCTATTTGTACAGAGGCAAGTGGAGAAATTCAGAGGAGGCTGTTTGCTAAGGACAACTAGATGGATCTACAAAATCTGGAAGCTGGGAGGCTAATCTTGGACAGATTCCCTAATATTCCTTAATTCCTAAATTCCCTAATAAGCCAGCCTTCCCAAATTTCAATTTCAGCTCTGCTAATTCCTAAATATGATATGTAAAGCAAATTGGTTTTGTTTGACACGGAGTCTTGCTATGTGACACTGGCTAGACTAGAATGTGTGGCAATCCTCCTTCACCAGCTACCACAATGCTGGGATTACAGGTGTGCACCTGTATGCTCTGCTTTAAAATTTTGTTTCCTCATTTGTAAAGTGAGACTGACAGAAGTACCTAATAACCAGGCTGTTCCGGACTGAAGCACAAAATCTCTGACACATATGCTATCCTGAAATTAATAATGTATTTCACTGCCACTTCATTGAGTTTTAAGGATGAAGGGGTTTATATAGGATGTGGCTGTCCACAGAAGGGATACATTTAAGTTCTGGTCTCAAGTCTCCAGTTAGCAGGTGTCATCATTTTAGGGCACTAGAGTATTGGAAGAAGGACCACAAAGAAAATGCATGGGCATACAGTAGAGATAAAGCAGTAAAGCCACTGTTTGTCCCAGAATCTGCACTGTTATAAGAGCAACTAGTTGTGCGTGGCTATCTAAATTTAGGTTAACTGAAATTAAATAAAGCAGGCCTGCGAGATGGCTCAGGAGATAGAGACACTTGCTGTTGAGCGTGATGACCTGAGTTCCAATCCCTGGGAGCCCAATGGTGGAAAGAGATAGCTGACCATTAAGTTGTCTTCTGACAACTCCCACGTGAGGCCCCTCCCCCCCCCGCTCCACCACTGAATAAATACATGTAATAAAATAATTAAAATGAAATAAAAAGAAGAAATTCAATTTCTTAGATGCACTGAATACATTTCAAGTGCTTGATTACCACACATGGCTAATGGCAGCCTCATTGGACAGCCTAGAACTAAAAACTAGTCAACCCTGCTAGGACTCCTAGCAATAGTAGAGAGGGTGCCTGAACCAGCTTTCCCCCTGTAATCAGATTGATGACTACCCTAATTATGATCATAGAACCTACATCCAGTAACTGATGGAAGCAGATGCAGAGACCCACAGCTAAGCACTGGGCCAAGCTCAGTTCAGTTGAAGAGGGGGAGGAGGGATTACAGGAGCAAGAGATGTCAGGCTATGATGAGGAAAACCACAAAGACAGCTGAACCAAGCTAGTGGGAGCTCACAGACTGTGGACTGACAGCTGGGAAATCTGCATGGGACTGAACTAGGCCTTCTGAATGTGGGTGACAGTTGTGTGGATTGATCTCTTTGTAGCGGCCCTGGCAATGGGACCAGGACTTACCCCAGGTTTATGAAATGGCATTTTGCAGCCCAGTCCCTATGGTGGCATACCTTCTCAGCCTTGATAGTAGCAGGGAGGGGCTTGTTCCTGCCTCAACTTAGTATGCCAGCTTTTGTTGACTCCCCAAGGGAGGCCTTACCCTCTCTGAGGAGTGGATGGGGGGGGGTAGCGGGGAGGGAATAGGAGCAGGGGAGGGAAGAACTATGGTTGGTATGTAAAATAAAAAGAAATTTTAAATAAACAAACAAAAATAACTCAGTCACTGCAGAAAGTTTTTTTTGCCATTGCCTACTAAGAGATTTTAGTATCAGATCTATTTCAAGCAAGTCTGAATTATTGGACTTGGGATATTAAGAGGTATACACGTTTAAAAGCCCCCTTTCATTAGGCTGCACACTCTTTTATTAGATATGAAGTTCTGAACATGATATATCAGATATATCATGGTATATCCCAAAGCTGAGGGGAAGACTGAAGTTGTGCTCAGGCTGTGTGAGGTGTGGTGGTATTGTGCTCCCCGAAATATTGTGCACTCTAATAAACTTATCTGGGGTCAGAGAACAGAACAGCCACAATATTAAACATAGAGGATAGGCAGTGGTAGCACAGGCCTTTAATCCTAGCATTCCAGAAGCAGAGATCTGCCTGGATCTCTGTGAGTTCAAGGCCACACTGGAAACAGCCAAGCATGGTGACTCATGCCTTTAATCCCAGGAAGTAATAGCAAGAAGCAGAAAGGTATTTAAGGCGTGAGGACAAGGAACTAGAGGCTGGTGAAACTTTTAGGCTTTTGAGCAGCAGTTCAGCTGAGACCCATTCGGATGAGGACACAGAGGCTTCCAGTTTGAGGAAACAGGATCAGCTGAGGAATTGGCGAGGTGAGGTAGCTATGGCTTGTTCTGCTTCTCTGATCTTCCAGCATTCACCCTAATACCCAGCTCCAGGTTTGTTTTTATTAATAAGAACATTTAAGATTTGTGATACAGTGATCATGCTATAATAATCACTATCTAGAGTTAACCAGAGGTATTCCTGGGAGGCTCCCAGGGTGTGTATTTGACCAGTGAACACATAATTCTTTTGCTGGGAGAAAGAGGAGAAGCAGAAGCATCACTCAACATTGCTTCTATATTTGCCTAAGTCTTGATTACTACAATGGAAACAGCTACAATTCCAATAGAACAGGAAATGAATATTAGGTAAAAAAAAATGTGTGATATGTCCTCATTCTGTTTTGCATGTTAATTTCTCTTTTTATTTACCAATTAATTTCTTGATCTCTGTCTACAGAGACCATGTTTACCAGCCCTCTTTGTATTAGGTTGTTCAATACTGGAAATGGAACCCGGGGCCTCACACATGCCAGTCAAATGCTACACCCTTAGCCCCATAACACATTTGTGTATGTACTTGGATACTTTTTCTAGAGTAATTGTATTGTTAACTTCATAAAGTTGAGAGCCAAAGAGACCCTCCAAGAACTGTTACAGATCAGACATTGGTTGATCTCATTCTGCTACTGAAGTCATGGTTTTAGTTGTCAACCTTGGGAAACCCAGATGAATAGATCTTGACCCCTTAAATGGTATTTTACTTTCATAAGATCAATTTCTGTCTCAAACTTGCCACAATAAGTAGAGAATATAGTAGCTGGGCCATGGTCTACCACAGCGTCTGGAATTTAACCCTGAATGATCACACTCATTGTAACATAGAATAGCTTGCTCTGGTAGAGAATATGTACTGCAGAGTAGCTATCCATACAAGATTTCACATAATCCCCACAATAATTAAAAGACTTATAAGGCAATTATCCATAGTGTTTGAGATGAGGAGACTAAGGTTTGGCAAGAGAAAAATAATATAAGTAACTTGTTTAGTCACCCATTAGGGTGTCCAATTTGAGACATGAACTTTCTAACTCCACAGTCAGCTCCTTGAGTATCAACTGACATCGATCTCTTGGCTTCTGTCTTGGTCAGTGTTCTATTGCTATGAAGAGATACCATGACAAAGGCAACTTTTATTTTAAAAAGTGTTTAACTGAGGCTTGCTTACAGTTTCAGAAGTTTATTCTATTATCAGCATGACAGGGAACAATGCAGCACACAGGCAGATATGGTGCTAGAGAAGTAGTTGAGAGTTCTACATCCTGATCCACAGGCAGAAGAAAGAAGACAGACTCTGGGGTTGTCATGGGCTTTTGAAACCCCAAAGCCCACTCACAGTGACACACTTCATCTAACAAGGCCACACTTCCCAAACCTTGCAAATAGTTCCACTCCCCAGTGACCAAGCACTCAAATCTATGAGCCTATGTGTAGATGGAATTCTAAATGGTCTTATTAAATATGAAACACAAAGCCAAATAAAGAGTTAAAAGCCTAGAGAACAGAGCAGTAGCTAAGAGCTGAGACCGCCTTATCTTACCACTCACTGCTGTCCTTCCCCTGAGAGAGAGAGACCTTCTTCCTGTGTCCTGTCTTTTTATTGCCTTTCTGTTCTGCCTTCTTATTGGTTCTAAACCCAACCACATGACTGTCTATACAGACCTCCAGGTCTCTATGGTTGGTACTAGGATTAAAGGTATGTGTCACCATGCTGGCTGTGTCCTTGAACACACAGACACTCTGCCTGATATGTGATCGGGATTAAGGGCATGTGCTACCACTACCAGACTTCTGCTAAATGGCTTGCTCTTAATTCCGATCCCCAGGCAACTCTATTTATTAACATACAAATAAAATTATATCTCAGCACAATTAAAATATCACCATTGGGGGCTGGAGAGATGGCTCAGCAGTTAAGAGTACTGGCTGCTCTTTCAGAGGTCCTGAGTTCAATTCACAGCAACCACATGGTGGCTTACAACCATCCATAATGAGATCTGGTGCCCTCTTCTGGCCTGCAAGCATATATGTAGGCAGAACACTGTATACATAATAAATAAATAAACTAAAAAAAATATATCACCATTAGGATAGGAAGTGAATCAGGTACATTTTGGACTTAACCAAAATAGGACAGGTAATGGAATTATTTTCTCTGAGTTTGTCAAATGCAAATGGACTAGACATTGTTTAGGGATTTATTGCTTGTATATATTGTATACAGTTATTGTGCTTATTGTATATAGTTTTTCTTATATTAGTTATAACTTTTTTTCCTTTTTTTATTAGAATAGAAGGGGGAAATATGGTGATATTTTATTTGTCTACTGCTCATAGCAGTCTCTTAACTTTAAGCCCCTGTAAAATCAAAATTAAAAAGTAAATCACATTATTATAATGTAAAATGTCACAAGATATATATTACTGTTCTGGAGAAAGGAAAGGGGACATAGTGAGGAAAACTGTACCAAAGCAAGACCAAAACCCAGCTGAGCAAACTCCAAACACTGCATCTCCATGTCTGATGTCAAAGAGCTCTTCAGATCTCCAGCTCCTTTCATCTTTGTTAACTACAACACACTTTTTTCTCTTGAGCTGTTTTCACATCCTGTTAACAGCTTTGTAGCTTGAGTTTTTCTGCCTGGCCCATAGTCAGGACAAATGTCTGTCACCACAAATCTCTGTCACCCGCCATTCCCACAGCCGCTCAGACTCAACCAAGTAAACACAGAAACTTATATTGCTTACAAACTGTATGGCCGTGGCAGGCTTCTTGCTAACTGTTCTTATATCTTAAATTAATCCATTTCTATAAATCTATACCTTGCCACATGACTTGTGGCTTACCAGAGTCTTCACATGCTGCTTGTCATGGTGGTGGCTGGCAGTGACTCCCTCACTCAGCCTTCCACTTCCCAGAATTCTCCTCTCCTTTTCTTGCCTACTTCCTGCCTGGCCACTGGCCAATCAGTGTTTTATTTATACAGAACGATATCCACAGCACACAGCTTTTCTTGGCAGGTATCCTACCACATTGGCATCTCCAAAATCTTGGGGTATCAAATGAAATCTAGGCTTTACCTTCACAGCTTCACACAATGGTCTCTCTGGGCCTCTATGCAGGGAAATGCCTGACATATACCTGGCCTCAGCAGCTTTCCTCGGCCACAGGAGACACCATAACCCCTTTCTTGTATCCTTCACTCTAAAGCCAGACCCATGTGGGCAAAGCTGACCAGTCCTTCTGCTTGATGGGGCTGGAACTTGGCCCCCTTGTTCAATGACATCTGCATTAGCTTTCTGTTTTTGATGGTTTCCTTTGCTCCTTAAGCTTTACCTTAAATCATTTTTACAAGTTAGAAGTTTAACACGTTGGGATCTTACTCTGGGGTTACCACTCCCTTTATTTTATTTAGCACCAGGCTTTTCCTTAAACTTTTTATCTCCTTGAGCACTGGGCTTAGCTCCATTACATGCCCTGGTGCTTCTTCTCTCCCTAAACTATACATTTTGTATTTTTCCTTGCTCAGCTTGTTCCTTTTCACTATAGATTTGCATAAGAGTGGCCAATAATAGCCATACAACAGAGCCAATAATAGGCTGTCTTGAAATCTCCTCTACTAATAACTCTTCAATTTAGCCTCAGGCAGATTTTTTGGACAAGGGAAGAAAGCAGCCAGATGCTTTGCTAAAATATCACAAGAATGGTCTCTAGGTCACTTACTAATATTCTTTTCTTCTGAAAAATCTTGATGGGCCATCATAATCTACTTTACCTTCAGTATCACTGTCTTCCATGCTCCTACTATTATAATGGCCCATTAAGCCCCACTTAAAGCATTCAATTGTTTTCCTAATCCGAAGTTTCAAAGTCCATATTCTGCCAACAAGCAGCATGGTCAGGCCTATCATAGCAATACCCCACTCCTGGTACCAACTTCTGTCTTAATTAGTGTTTTATTGCTGTGAAGAGACACCATGACCAAGGCAACTCTTATAAAAGAAAGAATTTCATTGAGGCTTGCTTAACAGCTTCAGAGGTTTAGTCAATTATCACTATGGTGGGGAGGCATCATGAGGAGCATGGTGGCATGCAGGTAATATGGTGCTGGAGAAGTAGCTGAGAGTTTTACATCCAAATCTGCAGGCAACAGGAAAAGACTATGGGGTTGGCATGACCTTTAAACCTCAAAGCCCACACCCAGTGATACACTTCTTCCAAATAGACCATTTCTCAAGAAGTAGTACTCTCTGGTGACCAAGCATTCAAATCTATGAGCCTATAAGGGCCATTCTTTTTCAAACTACAATAGCTTCAATTTTTAATAAAAAAATTATTTATTATTATTAGGCATGTGTTAGGGATGCACATGTGTAGGTCATATGACAACTTTATGGAGTTCTCTCCTTTCACCTCTAAATTTTTTAATTTTTTTTACTTATATGTTTGAGTGTTTTGTTTGCATATATATCTGTGCATCTGTGTATGTGCCTAGTGCCCCAGGAAGCTAGAAGATGGTGTCTGATCGCCTGGATCTGGACTTACAGATAGTTGTGAGTGGATATGTAGTGCTGTGAACTAAATCCAGGTCTACAGCAAGAGTAGTAAGTGCTCTTAACAGCTGAGCCATCTCCCCAGGCCCTCCTCCCACCTTCTACATAGTTCCTAGGGATTGAATCCAAGTTGCCATGCTTGCTCTCTTGACTTCATTCTTAAAGTCTATTTGTAAAAGTGTAAATATCTTCAGAGGATCTAATACATCTGACTTCCATTAGCCCTATCACTTTCTCGATAAGTGCAAAGATGGCCCTGATTCTCTCGATAATGAGAAGCATAGAAACAAAAATGGCAGAGAAGGATTTCAAAGGTCATTTCTGCCAATACAGGGCCCTCAATTAGAGGGAATGTTGCTGACAGCTGAGGAGCAGGTCATTTGAAGCTTGAGAGGGGACTCCAAATTTCAGAATGCAGCCTGTGCTGAGAATGCTCTGGGAATCGGAAGGAAGTATGAAGGAGACAGAAAAGTGGAAATGAGGAGGAGAAATCGCAAGCATTTTGTTCATTTGGTATTGTTTCTTTTTGCTTCAGTTTATAGTCATTAGAATATTCTGTAATGTCAAGATTCTACACAGTTAAGTGTTCAACCTTGAGCACTAAGAGCAGAGCTTTACCAGACAATGAATCTTGTTGCTTTTCCCTATTGTCCTTCCTCTCTCTTACATTTCATTTTCTCTTGCTGCTCTTAGGTTACTCTGGGCTCCATTCCTGAGCTTTCTGCCACTTAAGAACACCCTGCTGGGTCATACTGATAAGGCACTCATAGATAGATTGGCCTTTCAGACCTACAGGAACACAGTGGACTCACTGAAATGGGCTCCCGTCAAATGACAAGGAGCATTCCCTGATGTTTTCTCCAGCATTATCAGATGTGCTCTAGTCTAGAACATCAAGCAATCCTTTTCAATGAACATTACTCCTGAGACAAAGCGTGTGTCTATAAAGGGCCCCTGCTTCCTGGTGGGGGTGGGAGACTTCACAGTGAACAGAAAACAATAAAGCACTTTGAGTCTGGCAAAAGCCCCAGTCCATCAAGGCTCCACAGATGTTAGTTTTAGTGAGGAAAAAAAATCAGATGCATTTGGCGAGGGAACAGCAGTGGAAGGTCACTGTTTTTAGTATTTGTTTTTCTCTGTGTTGGTTGCTGAATTCTCATTTTCCACCAGCCACTGCCCTGCCGGCCTTGTTTGTCAGTTGGGTTTGTGCCTTCCTTTTCAAACTGCTCGCCCTCCAGTCCTTCCCTGGCCCTCTCTCTCTGTGCCTCTTCTATCTGAAGAGCTATTTGTCTAATGGAAGCTTTTTAGGGCAAAAGACGGTGACTAGTGTTCTAGCAGATTCGGAATCAGCCTTGGCCTTAAGCTTGATAAGGATATGTGTCTGGGTCAGGAAAGTTTCTGGTATGAAGAGGGGACAGAAGATTTGGCCTAATTCCAACTTTCCCTCAAACTTGCTGGGAGGCCTGGGACTGGATATTGCCCTTTGGCACTCAGCTTTCCTTGCCTGTAAAACAAGGAAGTACCCCATTGGTTAAAACTCAGAAATGTTGTTTATAATAAAGAAAAGAGAGCAGAGCACAATGGCATGGGCCTATAGCACCAGTGTTTTGGAGGCAGAACCAGGAGGATCACCAGAACTTTGAGGACAGTCTGGTCTACATAGTGAGTTCCAGGCCAGCCTGGAGTACATACTGGGTACCTGTCTCAACCCTACTGTCCCACCAAAAAGAATGAGGTTGAAAAGCTGGTGGTATAGTTGTTCCCCCAAATCATTCTTTCATAAACTCTACAATTAATGCAGTATTTTTTAAAATATAAACGTTTTTGGGGCTTGGGGATATGAGTAAAGTGCGTTCCCCATAATCTCCTGTGAAAATCAGGCAGGGTAGCCTTCAGCTGTAATGCCAGCACTGGGAGGCATAGGCAGATGGTTGCTTTCCAAAGAAAAGTAAAGATTTCTTCATTAGCAAGGATAAGGATAATAATGATAATAGTAACAATTGTTGATATTATTTTGTGGTGCTGAGAATGGTACCCAAGGTCTTGGGCATGCTAGGAAAGTGCTCCAACTCTGAGCTGCCTCCCAAGCACTAAGATTTATGTATTGCATTTCTTCTGTCTAATCGATCCAGGAAGCAAAAGGAAATTGGGACCTGGAACTACCAGGATGGTGGTCCTGAGTCAGCTCTTCACTGATTGTTTCAGTCAGTCAGAGTCAGTCTGGCTCTCCAATTTACTCTTGTCTTCCCTAGGCCCTGACAGGTGTAGGTTCAGGCACATAAACAGATCTCCCCTGTCCTTTCCCTAGACTCTGCCCCTGAAGACTGACTTCTGTAGACTGCACCATTCTTGCTCTCAAGCTGAGAGCTTGATTTGGTCAGCCAGAGGCACTGCCAGGAAGCAGGAGGTTAGAGGAAAGACAGGTGCATTCACTATCCTCCTTGCTTGGAAGGATGTGGGATGTGGTGATAACTGTGTTCTGAGATTCCTCTTCCAAAACTGTAGGTCTACTTTAGTTCTGGAACCTCCTCCCCATACTCTTGTTGGCCCAGGGATGTGAGGCCCCAGTGATTCTTACCATGCCCCCATTGGTCAGTCCCCTTTGGCCTGCCCACATCCATGCAAACAGTGTCTTTATTCAGCTCTCTGGTGGCCCGGTTGAGTGCACCATCTGTTTCCTGCCAGGATCCTGCCTGATAGAGTCTAGCCAGTAAACAGAACCCTCTGGAGTATTTAAATCAGACCACTTTTCTGTGGAGAGCTGGTTACTCAGGTAAAGAAATTGCTCTGAAGCCAAAGAAGCCACATGGCAACTCAGAAGTTTGCCGTAGCAAGGAAGCACAAAACAGAGGGAGAGAGGTAGGGAGCTATGATACAAGCATTTGGAAAGCTAGTCCTGGGAAAGGTCTGCTCAGCAAAGAGAAAGCACACCATGCTGGTGGGGAGACCACCAGAAGCAGGGAGGGCTGGCCAAGCTTGCTCTTTCTCCAATTCCTTCCATTGGCTGTACATAGCTATGCAAAGAGAACTCGGGAAAAGACACCATAATACTAATATACACCCAATACAAATATATCTAGGACCAGTCCAATAGCTGTGGTACTTTAGGCCACTCACTCATTAAACCATTCAGAGTCTTTGTGTCTTTGTAAGTACAGGGAGACAGTAGTTTATCCACCTCATAGGAGGATGCTCCCAAACCAGCCCTAAACGAGCTGGAGTGTGGAGGAGTGTCTGCTAAATGTTAAATTGCTATATAAAACAAGATGCCAGAGTGTTCTGAAGTTTATGGCTTGTCAGTTTCACATACTATCACTTGTATTTTCAAGCAACTGCTTTTAATGAAGTACCCCAACCAAAGAAATGCCTTCACCAGATCGATTCTCTTAAACTGCCTGAAAACCTGTTTTGCAAGAAAAGGCAATTAAAGTGCAGGCTTGGGGAACTGCAATCATTTGTTTCTGACTAAGGTCCACTGGCTACCAAATCAGGGGGACCTATGGGGAGCCTGGCTGCTGTCTTGTGCAGCCCAGCTGCATCCCGGAGGACACGTGCCAAACCCAGTGTGGCATACAGAAAGAAAGTATGCCCATTTAGACATCTCGATGCCAGGCCGTGTTTAGGAAGAGGTAGCAGAGAGCCAGATGGAAAACAGACACATCTCTGCACAGGATTAATGTTCATGTCCCCTGGGCTCTGGTGAAGCCAGAAGTCAAGCCAGGGAGTCAGCCACCTGCCCAGAATCCCCAAGCTACCAGTGGGAAGCATTTGCTCAGCACCTGAGGCATGAGGACACTGGAGACTGCCTTTGTACCTGTTTGGCCTTCCTTCATTGCATACATTTCTCCTTCAGACCTCTTTCCAGACATTTTTGTTTTTTCCTTCCACATTTGTGTCATTATCCATCCTGAGGAATGGTCTGAGGCTAGTCTTTCATCACTGTATTACATCCTTTCAATAATGGCTCTGGAATCTAGCTGTCTTTGGAATGATCTAGAAGCTTTCCAAAATCTTGGAACCTAGGTTTACACCCTAGAACAATATCAGAGTATCAGAACCTCTAGGTGTGTGTGTGCCTGTGTGTGTGTGTGTGTGTGTGTGTGTGTGTGTGTGTGTGTGTGTGTGTGTGTGTGTTATGTTGGGCATTAAACCTAGGGACACACACACACACACACACACACACACACACACACACACACACACACGGCAACTCTTTATGCCTGAGTTCCAGGTATAGCTTGACACTGCTATGTTTTTAAGTTCCCCAATTGGTATGATTGTACAACGAAGGTGGAAAGTCATGATTTTAGGAATAGATTTCAATTTCACTACATGATGAAATAAAGCTTCATACCTTCTGCTAAAGGGATATCAGTGGGAGTGTCCTGTTAGAGGGCTAAGAACCTTTCAGAAACACAAATGGTCTGACCAAACAGGAGCTCCCAGGATGATGAATGATCAGGTTCTTTAGGGCAGTAGGCAACCCAAACCACATTGTTTCTGGAGAAATTGTACCACCTTACCTTTTGGTACCCAGAGTGGTGCCAAAACTATACTTTTCTCACAGATGATCAAGGTCTTGGCATGGGGGAGGAGAGAAGATCCAACTACCTCTATGTAATAAGTTTGTGCCATTGGGGTTCAGTATATTGTAGACATTACATAAAAGAAGAAAACGTGGAGCTGGGAGGTTAAATGACTGTCTTGTGGTTACCCCCAGTAGGTTCCTGGCAGAACTGAAAGGTATTTAGATCCCTCTGTAGTTCCATCTCACCTCTTTGCTACTCGTGTTTCTGCTGGAATTTGAGACTCCTTAGCAAACATTTGGAGGCTTTTTAGACAACTGTCTTAGGGTTTCTATTGCTCTGAAGAGACACTATGATCATGGCAACTCTTATAAAGGAAAGCATTTAATTATGGTGGCTTACTTACAACACGGAGCTTTAGTCCATTATTGTCATGACAGGAAGCAAGGCAGCATTCAGTCAGACATGGATTTGAGAGAAGGAGCTGAGAGTTCTACATCTTGACTCACAGACAACAAATGGTTTGAAACACTGGGTGTGGCTTGAGCATATGTGAGACCTCAAAGCCTGACTCCACAATGACACACTTCCTCCAACAAGGCCACACCCCCTCGAACAAAGTCACACCTTCTAATAGTGCCACTCCCTTTAGGACCCATTTTCTCCCAAACCATCACAATGACTCTTGTACTAGGATCCCAATGAGTAAGGCAATATAGTGATGAGGGAACATTTATGTTCATTTGTACATGAGACCTTCACATACTGATTTTTTTTACCTAATAAGTAAACTAGAGGCTGTGATGTCATTACACATGAATGAGAAATTTAAACATTCATTTATGCAAGAAGCGGAGGGAAGAAAAAATCTCTTCTGGTTTTATTTATAAGAAACAGGTAATGTTACATTGATAATCATCCCTATTAAATTGAAGCATGTTAGCCTAGATAAGTTTGTTTTCAACATCTGGTGATGGGAGATAACTTTTGATTACTTGGCTGAAAAGGATTGCATTTAAATATATAGGTATTGCACTTTTGTGCAAGTGATAAGTAGTATCATGAGCACAGCCCATATCTCCCAAGTTTTAGAAATGCCTCACTTTGAGGAACAGGGTAATTGCTTTTATTTACGGGGCAGAAATGAACAGATAAAGTCATAAAAGACACTGGAAATTTAGTCATTGACACAGTGGGGTTTTTGTTTGCCTGTTTTGTTCTTGAGACAATCTTCCTATATAGCTCAGGCTAACCTTCTGAGGGCTGAGATTAGAAGGGTGTGACACCACATGAAGATGACCTAGAGTTTGAAAATTGAATTTCTCCTCAGTTAAACCCATGGCTCTTGTGGAGTCCAGGGCCTGGGCCTGGTGAGGCAAGGAAGGTGCCCAGGACATATTTAACTGACGTATTTCTCTCTAGTACTGAGCCTGCACTTGCATGATTCTGAGAGTGTAATAGAGATGGTCACCTTCAAAGTGTGAAATTAATAGCTTACAAAGTTGCCATTAAAGGTCAGGAAAAGATTCCACTTTGTACACAGAAACCATGAAGGAAGGTCTTAGTGACCAAAAATGGTGCAGGAGATAAGAAGAAATAGGAAAGTGAAAAGAAATCACAGGAACCCAAATAAGAAGAGGACATGAGCAGAGCTGGGTAGGTAGCTCTGTTCAAGCCTTTGTTTCATATTCCTGAGGCTCTGGGTTCCATTCTCTACCCCAAAATATTACTATTTAAAATATAACTTATAAAGTACATAGGACTGAATGAAATTGAAATACTACATATACTTAAATGAGTGTGATGAGTCTGAGGAACACTAATACAGCATGCATGACACCTTGGATACCCACAACCAAGTAAAGATAGATAGATGGATAGATAGATAGATAGATAGATAGATAGATAGATAGATAGATAGATAGATAGATAGATAGGGGAAGCGGGGAGCATGATCTATTAAAATCCAAACTTTCGTAAAGAAACACCATGAGACTATAGGGAATAGTGTTCCCCTAATTGCATACTGTATCAGAATCCTCTGGATTACTTACTGCTGGATTTCACTTCCCAGAATTTTCCCATGCATTAAGCTTGGACCAGTGAAAAAATTTCCATCTTCCTCTCATGTTGTTAGGAGCTTTGTGGAAAGTGCACATAAAACCAAAGAATGGCTGTTCCAGAGCACTGTCTCTGATTGGGCTCTTGCCTAAGAGACTAAGAATGATTTTAAATGGATCCGGGGATTGTTTTTATTGGGTATGGTAAGGTGACAGACGCAGAGATAACTGCTTTTGAAAGAAGACTTTATTAGTCACTGTTCCCTAGAGGAGGGACAAAGTTATGTAACACAGGGCCATATGAAGAAGTACCAGGGTCAGTCATGGGGTAGAAAGGGGCAGGAGTAAGCTAAGATACAGCCTCATTGCAGTTTGTAGGAAGGGATAGGGAAGGACGACAGAAGTAGCTTGGAATTAACTAGTTTGATCATTTATTTCAGTAAGCGCTGAGCTATCAGTGTAGTCTCTTAGGGTCTAGAACCAAAGTGCTTTAAGACAGGGGAAATACTCGTTTGGTTTGTAAATTCGATGAACAAAGGAGTTGGAGAAATGGGCCAAGAATTGGTTGCTTTACATATGAAAGACACACTGCATGGTAAACTGTTCTCTCTAGGAATAATCCAACCCTGGGATGAGCTTGGAGACAAATCCTTCCCAGTCCAAGGCATCAAACCATGAGAAAAAACAACAACCAAAAAATTTAAACACATAATTACACAAAGAATTTTCCGTTTATCTTATATTGGTTGTAAATCCTTTCCTGGTGATGACTCCCAATTTAAAGACAGGTGGGGTTTTTGTTTTGCTTTGTTTTGTTTTTGTTAAAGAAACTTTAGTTTGTGAAGTTACAGTATCTAAAACCGAGGAGTTAAGGACCTCAGCAACACAAATTTAAATCTTTATGGGTCCGAGAGCTGCTTGTGTGTTTGTTTGAGATGGAGTCTTATAGTGCAGTCCAGGCAAGCCTGGAATTGCAACATTTTTTTTCCAGCCATTAAATCTAACTGCTTAAACATGAGCTGAACAAGGACAATAGCAATAGGCATGCTAAAGAGAACAGGGAAAACCCTGGAGGCCTCAAGCCTACAGGTGGAACTCCAGACAACTAAGGAATGCTGAGAGTGGTAGAAATAGTCTTCTCCAGGGAAGAGCACAATGGCTGATTATCCTATACCAAATGGTCCCGAAACTATACATACATACATACAAGTAACATTACACAGACTGAGTCGCTTATTTTTAGGAAAATATATGTATGTACATACATATATGCATTTAATAGCAATTAATGAAAAAAGAGGCTGTCTTAGGGTTTATACTGCTGCAACATAACTCCATGACCAAAGAGCAAGTTGGGGAGGAAAGGGTTTATTTGGCTTTTACTTCCACATTGCTGTCCACCACTGAAGGAAGTCAGGACAGGAACTCAAACAGGGCAGACACCTGGAGGCAGGAGCTGATGCAGAGGCCATGGAGGGGAAATGTTCACTGGCTTGCTTCTCAGCCTGCTTTCTGATAGAACTCAGGACTACCAGCCCTGGAGTGGCACTACCCACCATGGGGTGGGCCCTTCTCGTTAAACACTAATTAAGACAATGCCTTAGAGCTAGATCTTATGAGGCATTTCCTCAACTGATGCTCCTTCCTCTCTGATGACTGTAGCTTGTGTCAAGTTGACACATAAAACCAACCAGGGACCATAGATTTGAAAGAGAGCAAGGAAGGGCATGAGAGGGTTTGGAGGGAGAAAAGGGAAAGAAGAAATGATGTAATTATAATCTCAAAAAAAGAGAATGTTCAATTGTTAATTTTAAGGAACAACATATTAACATTCAGATCAATCACATTAATGAATTCATATTAATTATAGCAACATCCTTCTACAGCTGATGAATATAAAGTATTAACTTTTTGTTGTTTTTTCTGGGTAAACTTCTCAAAAACAATATATATGATATCAGAAGTACAAGTATGTCATAAGATCATTCTCCCTACCAAGTCATCACTTTATTCAGCTACTCAAAAATCTTTGCATAATCATAAGACTCCCTCGCCCTCTGTGTCTATGTTTGTGTGTGTGTATCTATCTGTCTGTCTGTCTGTCTGACTATGTGTGTGTTTACACAAAGGGTCTTACAAAGGTACTTGATAGTGCATTGAGGAATGGTTTTGTAGGTCATTCAATTGATTCCTAAGTTGAATCATTTTACCTGCATCATGTGCTGTTGAGGGTGGAGCCTTCCCTTGTTTCTCTGCGGTTAGACAAATAAAGGGGGAAAGTCCATTTTTCTCTTAGGAGAATTTGGTGTACTTGCAAGACAAAAGTAACATTTTGTTTTCAGTTCAGTGCCCACTGTCACTGCTCACTGAGCAGGGGGCTATTTACAAAGTAGCATTCTGCATCAGCTCTTAGGCATTTTGAAGTTTTCTGCAAAATCCCACTTTCTCTCAAACTTTATTCAGATCATTGAAGCTGAGGTTACTGCATTAGTTGAACTCTTTTCTGGGCTGAAAAGCATATAGAATTCCCCAGTAGAATCATAACAATGTCTGGAAATGACTTCTGGTAGGGATAGAGTTTTCATGAGGGACTTAAAAGGCCTTAAGTATGTGCTTAGCTGGCTATGAGGGAAGCCATGTGCACTCCAGCAAAACAGTGACACACAATGAAACATTTAGGACCTACAAACTGTCCCTTACTAATTTGGATACAAAGCCACAGAGTTTATTTTCCCCCATTTTATTTATTTTTATTTTGCTAAAAACCTATGGCCTGTTGAGGTATAATTTCCTCATTTCCCACCTTCTGCTAGTTTCCCGTTTTCTCAGATTTCTTCTTTCTCAAACTGCATGTGTCTGACTCCTTGCCTGTGTTCTTGTCATTTCTTTCTTGTCCTGCTCTCAAACAATAAAAAAGTGGATGTTTAATGATCTTTGCTAAATATTTACTAACATGAGTAGGGAGAAACAAGCAGAATATCCAGTCCCTGAGCATAAATTCCAAGGGTCTCCACAAGGCATACCTTTCAGGTGGTAATTATTAGCAAAAGCACCAACCAGTAGCTTGCTTGGGGCAGTCCTGCAGGGTGGGAGGTGGGGAGAGGAGGAATTGCAAGAGCTGGCTTTGGTGACAGAATGTGGAGGGTCCCAGAGGCTATAAGGTTGTGTTTCCAGAAGGATGCTCTAGTAACAGTAGCAGGAGAGCAATCCAGAGAGTTGACTGAGCTTATGTGAGCTCATTTAACTCTTTAACAATCTTGTTGTCTACCTACTATCATTATTATCACTTATTATTGTCTTTTTGGTTACTGTCATTTCACAGCTGAGGAAACTGCTCAAGGTCACACAGTTAGAAAATGGTGGAATCGGGATTTGCATCAAGTCCTCAGACTGCAGAGCCCATGTGTCTTTTTTTCCCCCAATCCTGGCTTGCTGCTGACCCAGTTTGAGCAGCACAGTAGGTTTTGATGTCTACCTGGCAGGCCAACGACTATGCTCTTACATCAACTTGCATATCATCTTTCAGAAAAGTTTTGTATGTGCATGAATGTTTTATTGTTATTATTATTGTTGTTCTGATTCTGGAAGGAAAGGTGTCTTTAGAATTTCAAATCATACATGACTCATTTCCTGATATATGCTGTCACAATGATTTCTTTTATGAAAATATTGAATGCAGCCTCTAGAAAAAAGAAAGACTTTCTACTTATGCACTGTAGAATAATGCTGAAGCTAAAAAAAGAAGAAAAGGTGACCTTATTAACCCAGTTCTTTCTACACAAAATTCCCACAAACTGTGAGCATCCCACAGGATTCCACCCACACAGCAAATCGTACAGCAATACTTTGAACAAAGCTGTCTAACTCAATAACATTCCAGGCAGCTATTGAAAGCACCTTCAGGGTAGAGCACTTTCCTGAGCAGCAATGTAATTAGGTGGAATGCTGTAAAAGTCTTCTAGTGCATAGGAGAATCTTGAATTCAGTGTGGCAGGAGGGACCACACGGAGAGAATGTGCACATGGTTTCGCTCAGGAGGTAAGCCAGATGTATAGAAATGGCACGCAGGTGCTGCCACCCACTCGAGCTGCACCCATGACAGATACTGGGGAGAAAAATACCAACACTTCCCATCTCTAAAGCAGAGTTAACTCTTCTTCATATGAGGCACCTATTGATGGGAACATTCACGTAAGATAAAAATCCTTGCTCCATCCATCCTTGTTCTAAAAGCATCATTTCTGGAAAAAGTAAGCTTTCTAAGGGTTGCTGCTGTCATTCAGAACCAGGCCAAGCCTCATGGAATTGATGAAAGCTTCCTTTATGACCTGGGCCATTCCTGACCTCCTGCAGTGCTGTCTAAAGCATCTTCTGATAATTCCCATAGGCATCAGCCTCCTCCTCTTTGCCTCCTGTAGCCCAAGCTGGCCTCAAATTCACCATGCAGCCAAGTATGCCTGGACTTATGGATCCTCAAGCCTGCACCTCCCAAGTGCTAAGATTTCAGATATACACCATAAAATCTGGTTTGTGTGGTTCTAGTGATAGAACCCACAAGCACTCTGCCAACTGAAGCACATCCCCCAGCCTACTGCTTGGACATTTGTTTACTTCCTGAAGTATGGAGGATTATAGATTCCTCACCACCTGGAGCCAAATCTCATTGTTACTATTGTGTGGTGTTGTGCTTGCTAATGGAAGGTGCTCAGAACAACATCTGCTACTGTTAAGACAATGCTTCAAAGACAGCATTTGGAAGCAGGGATAACAAAAGGAATAAGAATGATAAAAAGGCTTTTTAAGGCGACTTGGTTTACTCTTGCTGGAGAACAGCTCAGCTTTCTTCCTAGTAATTCAGCAGCACTGCTTTGCACAGCAAAGAAAGAAGTGTAGGGGAGCAGGGTATAATATGCAGCTTTAGTCTGAATAAACCACGTTACCCTCCAGATGAAAAGAGACAGGCCAGACCTCTCTGTGGTAGCTTTGTGTTAGAAAACAAGATGGTCACCCATGCATGACAGGAATTCTTCAAGACTGCAAGGCTCCTGGGGCATCCTTTATGGATCTCTGAGGTAGAAAAATTTGTAAATATGCTGTTTATCTATAGCTTGTTTCCCGTTTTTCTTTATTGTATCAAGTGCCACCCAAAGCCTGGATAAGAGATCTCAGCTGTTGTATCTTTTTTAAAATAGTGGGGGTGTCCTACCTTCTCCATCTACCCAGAAGGCTTCTTCATTGTGGTCTGTGCTCCTGGCTTTCTTCTTTGACAGGTGGGCCCCACACAGTAGCATAGAGAATTTCCCTATGGTTGATCCCTTAGATTTTAGGTCTTTTCAGTGTGACACACTTCCTGGAGTGACACAACACACACACATCTATACATCCCAGAAATGGAAACCACTGCAGACCAAAGTAGGAATTACACCAAAGTCCAACTTCTTGAAGCAATGAATGTGTAATGTAGTTACTAACAGGCATGTTTGCAAAGGTTACTTACAAGTAGCAGCATTTGATGACACTTATGAAAGCTGTAATGTGGCAACTGGACCCAAGTTCAGTTCCCAGCACTTATATAAGGTATCTCACAACCATATATAACTCCAGCTGCAGGGGATCCGATGCCTCTGGCCTCAATGGGCACCTATGCTGACATGCACATACCCACAACACACACACACACACACACACACACACACACACACACACACACACACATTTTTGTTTGTTTGTTTTTGGAGACAGGGTTTCTCTGTGTAGCCCTGACTGTCCTGGAACTCACTCTGTAGACCAGGCTGTCCTTGATTCACTGAGATCCCCCGCCTCTGTCTCCCAATTGCTAGGATTAAAGGCATTCACCACCACTGCTTCACACACACACACACACACACACACACACACACACACACACACACTTAATTTTTAAAATACTATAAAAGCAAAAATTAAATAGACATATTTATCATATCATATGTCTTTGTTTCATAATTATTTCTGTGATGAACCACCATGACCAAAAGCAAAGTTGAGGAGCAAAAGGTTTATTCAGCTTATACTTCCACAGAACTGTCAATCATTGAAGGCAGTCAAGGCAGGAAAACAAGTCAGGAACCTGGAGGCAGGAGCTGATGCAAAAACCATGGAGGAGTGATGCTTACTGGCTTGCTTAGCCTGTTTTACAGAACCCAGGACCACCAGCCTTGGGGTGACCCCAACCACAATGGACAGGGCCCTCCCACATCAATCACTAATTAAGAAAATGCCTTATAGATTTACCTACAGCCCAATCTCATGGTGATGTTTTCTCAATTGAGGTTCCCTACTTTCAGATGACTATACCTTGTGCCAAATTGACATAAAACTTGTCAGAGCATCATATATACATCATAGATAACCTGTATCACACAGTGTATTTCTTCATATAACATTTTAGAATCTTTGTATACAGCAGTTTTTCCTTAAATAATATTCGCACAAATTAGCCTCTCCTTAGGATAAGCCCCTTTATTGTTTGTCCAATGGTCAGCCTTGAAACTATATACACACAAACAACAAAAACAGACTCAGCATGTTCTATTCATGCATATTTGTTTGTTTATTTGGTTTTTGGTTTTTTTTTTGGGGGGGGCAGGGTTTCTCTGTATAGCTTTTGTGCCTGTCCTGGAACTCGCTCTGTAGCCCAGGCTGGCCTTGAACTCACAGAGGTCCGCCTGGCTCTGCCTCCCAAGTGCTGGGATTAAAGGCGTGCGCCACCACCGCCGCCGCCCGCATACATATTTGTATAAGCACATGCATACATATATATGTATGTAACAAATATAATCAAAGAAAAAAAGGTTATCAACTTGAGAGTTGGGGATTTAGGAAAGAGGTCAAGTGAGGGCAACTTGGAGGAGCTGGGAGGAGAAAAGGGTAGGGAAAGTGATGTAATTTTATTTCAATTAAAACATTAAAAATAAAATAATTAGTGGCTGGAGAGATGGCTCAGCTGTTAAGACTGCTCTTCCAGAGGTCCTGGGTTCAATTCCCAGCAACCACATGGTGGCTCACAACCATCTACAATGAAATCTGGTGCCCTCTTCTGGCACAAAGTCAATAGAACAATCATATACATAAAATAAATAAAAGTAAAATAATTAATATAATCATACTATCCTCACAGCAATTCTTTACCATGTATGTAATAATGTCCAAATTCTGCCAGGAAGAAAGTCTAAGAAAAAATACACAGAAAGATTTAAATATATTTTGTCTCTAGAACCATAGCCCTTTCACCATCTGAAATTTTATGAGAAACTTTATAGCTTGAGTTCTTTTATAATTTCCTCATGTATGTATTTATTGAGTGCTTCATCAAAATCTGCATGTGAATTTTTGCAAATGGTTTCATAGTGGGTTGTGGAATATTATTTTAAGATGTGTTACATTCATTTATGCTGTGGCATATCTAATGATGCAAAGATGCATTGCATTCTTTTATGTTGCATTTGTTTAACTCTGTAAAACTACATTACTTTGCCTGTCTACAACACCTAATTGATTTAATAAAGGGCTGAACGGCCAATAACTAGGCAGGAGAGAGGATAGGCAGGGTTGGCAGACAAAGAGAATAAATAGGAGGAGAAATCTAGAGAAGATTGGGGAGTGAGAAAAAGAAAAAGAGAGGAGGACACCAGGGGCCAGTCACCGGCCATACAGTCAGCCATGGAGTAAGAAGGAAAGAAAGATATATAGAATAAAAAAGGTAAAAAGTCCAGAGGCAAAAAGTAGTTAAAGAGAAACAGAATAATTTAAGTTAGAAAAGCTGGCTAGAAAAAAGCCAAGGTAAGGCCAGGCATTCATAAGTAAGAATAAGTCTCTGTGTATTTATTTGGGAGCTAGGTGGTGAGCCCCCAAAGAGTAAAGAAAACAACAATAATACTGTATTAGTTACTTATTTGTTGCTGTGATTAAACATCATGACCAAAGGCAACTTAAGAAAGAGAACGTTTATTTGCCTTAAGGCTCTAGAAGGATAAGAGTAGATCACTGTGGGGGAGACATGACAGTGAGTGGCAGCTATGGTGGCAGGAGCCAGAAGCTAAGAGCTCACATCTTCAAATGTAAACAGGAAGCTGAGAGAGCTTACTAGAAGTAGATGAGGCTAGTAGGAACTCTCAAAGCCTGTCTCCAGTGACGGACTTCCTCCAACAGGGCTGAGCCACCTCCCCAAATAGCACCACCAACAGGGAAACAAGTGTTCAACTACATGAGCCGATGATGGATATTTTCCTTCAAACCTCCACACACAGCATTCATATAATTACGTAATTTGCTCTTTTCCAAGGGATGATGGTGCTGGGGCTTGAACCCAGGGCCCTTATCATGTTGCAAAGTGCTCAACCATTGAGTTATGTCTCTCTTTCTTGAATTTGGATTTTTAATTTCAAAATATTTCATCATATTTTGGGGAGTGAATTGGTTTGTTTATAACAGCTCTCTATATAGTATTTTGTATGTTTATTGGCTATTTGCATGCCCTCCTCCTTTGAGTTCTCTGTTCACATAATTAACTCATGTTTTTCTGACTTGTTTTCTAGTCCTACTTGAAAATCTTTTTATTTCCTGGACACCAAATACATGATAGTTATATGCATTGCAAGTGTGTTTCCCAAGTAACTGTTCAACTTTTAATGTTACTTGCACTGTATCCTTTATAATGAGGTTGGAAATTTTAATTTAATCCAGTAATCAATATTTTCTTTTTTAAGGTGTACTTTTTATGGCCTACGCAAACATCCATTTGAACTTTTTTTTGTCAGTGGCACGGGGTCAGAAATCGATTGTTTTCATATAAGGTTACTGAAACTAGTCTATAATTTCCCAGTGACTGCTGAGATTATTTGAGCATTAATTCTCATATATCTATTTTGTTTGGGAGGCTCTCTGTCTTATCCCATCAATCTACTTAATCTCATATTAATGTCAGAGTGAGTTCTCTACTTGTGTCTACTGGGGGTTAGTGTGTGTATAGACCATGAAAATGGTAAGGAGAGCAGCAGAAGAAAAAGAGGTTTTGAGGAAGTAGAGAAGTGGGCCATACGGCATATGCAACATGAAAGCAGAAAGGAGAGTATAGGAAGGGGTGGAAGGGTCGAAAAAGATTTCAGGATATTGGAGGAGAAATTGAGGGTGGAAAATCAACACAAACATTTTTTTTTAATGCCAAAAGACACCTAATACTGTGTGTGCTAATTTAAATTTCTTTAGCTGAAAAGTTAATTCAGGTGCAATTTACAAACATAAAATTCATCCAATGTAAATATATAATTTGCTAATTTCAAGTTAGTCCTTACAATGGTGTAGACATCATTAAAATCCAACCTTAGAATGATTCCTTCATCCTAAACAGTTCCTTAGTAATCCTTTTCAGCTGAACCCCACAGCAACCACTAGCCCCAAGCAAACACTTCCCTCTTTCTGTTTCAGTATCTGGGTCTTTTCCATGAATTTCATGTTGAAATATGTATTCTTAGTTCTGGTTTCTGTTACTTAGTATCATGTTTTTGAGGTTCATTCACATTGTTATACTCACTTAGCTCACCTAGTTTAGTCTCTTAGTGCTGTGTAGTGTAACCTTGTTGTCATGTATTATATTTTGTTTATCTATCCATAATTTGATGGGCATTTAGGTTCTTTCCATTTTTCTTTTTTTTTTTTTTGAGACAGGGTTTCTCTGTGTAGCTCTGGCTGTTTTACAACTCACTCTGTAGGCCAGACTGGCCTTGAACTAGCATTAAAGGTGTGTGCTACCACTACCTAGCATCTTTCCAGTTTTTTGCTACCATGGATAATACCACTGTGAACATTCCTGTACAAGCCTTTATCTAGATATGTGTTTTCATTTCTCTTGAGTAAATACCTAAAATGAAATGGCTAGATTATAGGGTAATTTGTAATGTAATTAAAAAAAAAAAGCTGCTAAATTGTCCTCCAAAGTAGTTGTTCCATTTTATGTTCCTGTCAATAGGGCACACACTTGACAATACTTCACATTGTTAATCTTTTAGATCATAGTGATTCTGTTGACTATGAAGTGATATCTCATTATGATTTTAAGTTGTCTTTCCCAGTGACTAATAATATTGAGATTTTTTTTTCTGTGCTTATTAGGCATCTGTATGTAGTCATGCATGACATGACTTTTCTAAGCTCTTCTATAACTCTGTTATATCCACGATCTCACTTTTATTTCTGTCTTGCTTAACACTCACTCTAACCAGGTCTTCAGGCTCAGATGAGGAGAGCTATGAGCTCTCTGATTTGTTACTTTGAGCTAATTAAGACCTATATTTTCCTTACTCAGTGCTTACCATATAAGAGGAGACCTATCAATGTTCATAGCTGACTCTATGCTGGTAAGGCAAACTCACAAGGGTTGAACCAGGGAGCAGGGTATGGGAACATGCCCAGGAATGAGAGCCTCTGACTCCCATTGTTCTGACTTAAAGTTCAGGTAATTTCTCAAGAATAAAAGCTTCTTGATTTGGTCAATTCCCAAGCCCCAAAATGGTATTTTTAAAAGTCAAGTATGATAGAACATGCCTGTAATCCCAGCACAGGGAGATGGAGGCAGGAAGATCAAGAGTTGAGGGAAGATTGAACTATATATAGAGTAAGACCCTATCTCAAAAAAGCAAACAGAAACACTGCTTGGGACACTTTGGTGCAGTTTTATGCTTACATTTTGGCAAGGGGATTTACCAACATCTTCATGTCATGATAGTTTGAAAGTTTTTCACTGTTTTGTTTTTAAGGACACGATAGAATATTCCTTTAAGGTTTTTTTTAATGCCATCCAGTACCAAAAGTATGGGAGCAATTAGGAGTACATCCCCTGACTTGACTAGACTCTAGGTTGGTATTAGGCAGTCAATTTTCTTCCCAGGAGAAATTCCATCCAGTCTGACCCTCCTCATTTGGAGCCTGGAGCTTTGTTCTGATGAAGCATCCACACCCCACCCACACATACACTTAGAGCATTTTTTTTAAAACAAAACAGTGTGTGTGTGTGTGTGTGTGTGTGTGTGTGTGTGTGTGTGTGTGTTCCCACATGTGTGCACTTGTCACAGTGTGTGTCTTGAGGTCAAAGGACAGCACTGGGTATTGGTCCTTATCTTCCACTTTTTCTAAGATAAGGTCTCTGTTGTATAGAAAATTCCTCTAGTATGAAACCTTCTGTCTTAGAAGGGCACTGTTCCAGGTCTAGGGGAAGGTGAAATGTTCCATCCTGCAGACAAGTTCCTTAAAAATCAAGAGGTAAACAACTCAATAGTTACAGGAAGACCCTGCAACTGACCAGGTTCTCCAGGACCCTTCCTTCCCGGAGCTTATATAAGCAGCAAGGCTAGCTGAGACACTCTTTCAGATTATTTGAGTTGCCTAGAAGAGACACTCTTCAACCTGTTTAGCTGCCTGCAAGTTGTGTAGTGAGCTGTTACTCTGCTGTGCTTTTGGTGACATAGCTGTCTTTGAGCTATTTCTTCTCCTATATGTGATCCCTTACCCATATTCCTGTTAGTAGCCCCAATAAACTTATTGGCTCACTAAGCTAGAGTTTGTTGATATCCTTATTTATTTACTTATTCCTTATTTAGGCTGAGTAGATGTTTATTCTTTTTTTTTTAAAGATTTATTTGTTATGTATGCAGTGTTCTGTCTGCAGGCCAGAAGAGGGTGCCAGATCTCATTATAGATGGTTGTGAGCCACCATGTGGTTGCTGGGAATTGAACTCAGGACCTTTGGAAGAACAGCCAGTGCTCTTAACCTCTGAGCCATCTCTCAAGCCCAGATGTTTATTCTTGTCTCCTTAGGAATATTGTCACATATCAGTCTTTCTTTTGTTATTTGCCACTATATACGCCAGGCTAGCTGACTGTGAGCTTCCAGGGGTTCTCCTGTGTCTGCCTCCCATCTTGCCATTAAAGACCACTGGAATCACAGGCACGTGTTATGGCATCCAGCGTTTATCTAGGTTCTGGGGATTCGACCTCAGATTCTTACCTTTGGGTGGCAAGCACTGTACCCATGGTGCTGTCACCTCAGACTTTACCCATTGAACCATCTGCCAAGCAGTTTACCTATTGCACCATCTCCCCAAGCTCTGATAGCTTTTTTGTCATAAGAAACCTACATAATAATGAGATTATTTATACAGTCTCATAGATGGCTCAAAGATGAAGGATGTAAGATGAGTACAATTTCACCAGATTAAAACAAAGCTGAAAATCTTCATCACACAATGATATCACAACCATCACTAGGCTGTATCAATATGCATTGTTTCCATATTTGTGGTGATGCTACCAGTTAGATAAAAGTATAGCAGATTCAGTTACACATATAGTGCTTAATATTTTATAATTACCATGGTTCTCCTATTTATTAAAGAAACTTACTATGAAACATTGTGCCATGGTATACCCATACAAATCTCATATATCTTGAATTTATTGCATGCCTTTTTAATGTACATAAATTTTTTGTTTGTTTGTTTTATCCAGTCTTAAACTTTTGGCCCTAAAAATCATCCAAATAGCTGGGATTCAGGTACACTAGTACCCTGGCTTACTGTGTGTCTTGACTGCAATAAGAGAACATAAACAGTTATTGATCTAGACCATGCAGGTTCCTGTGTGTGTACTCTGTTATGTTTAGACAAACCTAGACTCACCTAGCAACACATTGCTCAAAACCTGTCTCCTTGGTTAAGAATTGCTTGGCTGTTTGTGTAATTAGAATAGAATGAAAGAAAGACGCTTATAAGGTAAGATACAACCTAAAATGTGGAACAATTTTATCCAAGTGTGAAAATCTGGCAAGCCTAGTTGTAAGTGGTAACAGATAAATTATTTGCTTGGATAACATGGGGGATATACTATCTGGGGCAGAGTAATTTACAAGGACCTTTTAAAAAGGAGTGCAAATTATTATAGAACTGTAAGCCTATAACTACAACCCTGAATGCACATGACAAGGTGTCCACATTGCCTGGTAAGGGTGTGGCCTGAGTCCTAAGCATTCCAGGAGGATCATGTTCACCTTTACTTAAGCAAAGTGGATAGGAACTGGAATTGGAAAAGTTATTGTGAAAGTGGCAGCTGTAGAAAGGGAGAGAGCTTGAAGCTAATTGTAAATTGTTGTGGTGGGTTTTACAAGAGACCCATTTTTTTTCTTATGGTAAGCATTATTCTTTGATGAGCTATAGAATTTTCTTTAGCATCAAATGTATTTGCACATAACAAGGAACTGGAAACAATTCCTCCCTAATATCCTCTGCTTATACCATCTTTAGAGACATATTTTTTTTGTGCAGGGTGCCTGATAACCATATTCACAGACCTCCCCCCCCCCGTGTGTGTGTGTGTGTGTGTGTGTGTGCGCGCGCGCGTATGTTCTTGGACAACCTCATGTGTTGTTCCTCAGTTGCCATCCACCTTGATTTTTGATATTGGGCTTCCTAATGACCTGGAGCTCAGCAACTTGGCTCGACTGGTTGGCCAGTGAGCCGCAGAGGTTCTTCTGTCTCTGCCTTTCCAGCACTGGGATTTCAAACACATGTTATCAAGCCTGGTTTTTTGTTGTTTTGTTTTGTTGTGTTGTGTTTTTTAAGTGGATTTGCATTCTTGCAAGGAAAGCAGAACTTGCCAACTTAGCAAATTCCCTTACCCCAGTTCACAACTAAGAGAAACTTGCAATCTGGCCAGTTTACAAATTCTAAGGGCCCTTAAGGATGGGGTGGGTGCCTCTTCTTGGAGAGGGTGATGATAGTGTCCTGGATTGAAGAATTCCACTCACTTTCCACAGATTTATAGGCTCCTGCCAAGACTTCACTGAAGTAAGGGGCAGTGTTTGTCTGGCCAGCTTGGCCCAAAGACTGGTAAGAATCCACCATGAGATGGATGACATGAGAGTGAAAAGGGAGAGGAAAATTACCAGATTGGGAAGGACTGCTATTTGCAAATGGTTTCTGGATGGAAGAGATTGAAAAGAGAGCTATATCCAAACTATAAAACCTGTAACACCTCATTACAAATTATCTTTGACAATTTTTCAAATCGGTTTGAAATCTTTGAGATGTGGCTTTATTTGGCTGGCATTACTCATTCAAAGGCATACAGGAAGTTTTTAATTCATGAAAGTATACAGTGAATGCTTAGAACCTTTGAATCTTTTCAGTGCTTTACTGAATGCTATTAATATCACATGTGGAAAATTCTCTTTGTCATTTTGACATCAGCATTCAAAGGAAATTCTAAAGCCTATTACAAATACAACGTACTTCCTTTTCTTCCTTCTTGAAATATCCATTATCCTATTGTGAAATTGGTATATATTTTCAATCAGCTTATTAACTTAATGAGGTAGAGGGTTCTTTATTTTTATATTGTCTGTCTTATTCCCCAGAAATCAGGTTGAAGGAAATTTATCAAACTGTTGTAGGAACTTATGGATCTTGATATGATCTTTGCTCTCTATGAGCTTCTAATTTTGGTAAAGAGTACGATAAACTCAGTGAACTAATCAGACATGTGGTGGTTCAAATAAGAATAGCCCTCATAGGCTAATGTATTTGAATGCTTGGTCACCAGGTGCAGGGGTCTCTGCAACCTCTGAGGCCAGCAGACTGACGATCCACAGGAGGCAAGAAAATGGTTAAATTCAACATGACTCAATAGCCAGTGTTGATTCAAACTTCTGGAGTCTGATCTAGAGGAGTTTATTTTAGGCATATTTAAGCACAGCATAGTTTGGTGAAAATTTTTCTAGTGATAATTTGCTTAATCCCACATGTGCAACAAAGCATGCATAAATCTCCTTGAGGAACAATGTAAGCTAAATACAGATCAGACATGACTATATTGAAACTCTTTGTAAAGTTTTTTGTTTGTTTGTTTTTTAATATTCTTTTCTAAAAAAGATTTATTTATTTATTTGTTATGTCTACAGTGTTCTGCCTACATGCATGCTTACAGGCCAGAAGAGGGCACCAGATCTCATTATGGATGGTTGTGAGCCACCATGTGGTTGCTGGGAATTGAAATCAGGACCTCAGGAAGAACAGCCAGTGCTCTTAACCGCTGAGCCATCTCTCCAGCCCCTTTGTAAAGTTTTTAAAGATGGGTTCTGTAGATTGACTGAGAAATACAAATTTACAGTAGAGGTCTGGGGGAGGATCTGGTGCCCATAAAAGTCTCTAGTCACACAGGCAGTGGGAGAAGTCACCAGGATAGTAAGCACAACATATCTGCTCCCTGCCTTCTGGACAGATAAGAGGTATTGCATTCTTTCCCTTGAGGGAACAACCCCGTGTGGTTAACTTTCCAGGTACCCGTAGTGCTTATTTGTGAGCACAAAGACCCCTAGCCTCCTGCAGCCAGGGAGCGGAACAGTTCAAAAGGATTACAAGGATTATTAGGTGTGGCTTTATTGGAGGAAGTATGTCACTTCGAGGTTTCAAAAGCCCATGAAAGGCCCAGTCTCCTCCCTCTTTCTCTCTCCATCTCCCTCTCCTTCCCTCCCTCCCTGCCCCCCCCCCCCCCGTCACCATTCCCTGATGAAAAGGAAGGATTTTGATTCATGGGAATAAAATAGATTTTAGAATCAAACCATGGCTCAAATGCCAACTATATTGCTGATTAATATATAACTTGGGGAAGTTATATAACTTCCTTGTGTCCCTATTGTCTTGATAAAATAGGGGTTCCTGTACCTGTGTTGCACAGTGGCCTTCGGTGCAGGGAACCATGGGGTTACCCTGGCCTAGCTGCTTTGAGAGGCATGCATCATAGGTTTTTCAGGTCGGAGTCCATGGCTCCTGGGGCACAATGTGCCTTTATCAGAAACAGAATATAGTGGCAATTGTCAGGATCAATACAGTTGTGGTTGCCAGGATACAATGAAGTTCACAAGCTATATAGGGTGCACAAGATTAGTGTCTAAGACCAATTGTCTAAGCTTCCATGCTTCCTTAACTACTAAGGGAACATACAGAGAAACACAAAGCAGCCTGAATGCTTCACTGCCTGAGGTATAAAAAGTCTAATTGCTTTCAATAAAATTGCCCCAGCTTCAGTTTTGCTGTGGACCCTCCAACCAACCTAATTTAATTCTTCAGGGCCATATCAGGTTACTCTGGCCAGGTGCTTGCACTTTGGGAAGGAGAATTTAAGCCCATGGTTTTAGCTTTTACTTTATAAGTCATAACAATTATTTGAAACATTTTTGTTTCTTCTGAGCACCTAACTCAGAAATCTGTATAGAACTATGTGATCAGCAAATGACTACTGAGCTGAAAAATTAACGTTTATTCTATATTTTATTTTTCTTCTGCAGGCAGTTTTATTGACTGATTTCCTAAGTAGTCCTGCGTTGATCATCCAGGTGAAATAATTGGTGCACAATTTTTAGGCTGTCATATTTTCAGAATCCATCCATGATCTGGAAAGGACTCATGAATTCAAGTTAAGTGAAAGATCATTATTTTCACTATGTCACAGATAAATATTCTAGCAGACAATTTTAGCAGGAAACGATGTGAGTTTCTCCCTTGCTCTTTTCATTGTTGTATATGTTTTATCTTCTGCCAAATACCCACACAGGCAATTGTTTTGCTTTCCATATTAGACATTCTTGAGGAAGCAAATTACAAAGTTAATCAGTGAAGTTTTCCATTAAGCAGATCACCTTCTGATTACTCTATCAGGAAAGCATTTATGAGTCAGGAAGAGCTGCCCAGGTAACTCAAAAATGTCCTGGAATTAACCTTGCATCAAGTAGGGGCAGGGGAGCTTTCAGAATTCATATCACACAAGTGTCTTACTCCTTACCCCTCTTCATACAAGGAATTGTGGTAGAGCCTCTGAGACATAGAAGATATATAAGGACTATCATGTATCTTCAAAGGTTTGTAATAGTACCAGAGTGAGAAATAACTGTAACATAATACAAAATAAAAAGTGCCATAGGAAAGATACAGTAGGCCCTGGGATGTTGGAGTGCATAGTTGCCATTGGAGATGCTAGAAAAACTGCAGATAGAACTGGAATGGAGCTTTGATGACCAAGCTCTCCTAAAGCTCTCTTGGCTACGGAGAGTAACAGCTCTGTTCCAAATTGGCTTAGGTGAAATATTCTCAATTTTGTGAATTTGTAAACAAAGCTGATCCTCTGCTCTGATATAACAACTTCAACAAACACCTACCTTCTCTGAGGTTTCACCTTTACCTCCCTTCCATAGGCTGGTACTCTTCACTAAACTCCCCTTAAGTACACCAGTCTACTTGCTTCTTGATTAAAATCAAATTCCATTATATCGAACTTACATTTTCTTCCTTTCTTCCTTCCTCCCTTCCTCCTTCCCTCCCACCCTCCCTCCTTCCTTCCCTTCTTCTTTCTTTCATCCTGCCCCCCCCCCATTTTGGTCTTTTGAAACATGGTCTCATACTACCCAGACTGGCCTCAAACTTGATATGTAGTTGAGGATGATCTTGAATTCTTGATCATCCTTCCTCCATCACACAAGTGCTACGATTACAGATGTGCACAACTATACATAACTGAAAATTGGGTCTGAAAGTACCACATGATTATCCTAGCAATTTAGAACAATATCACTTTTAGTAATAAAATAAGTTTTGAAAAGAAAACAGAAATACATGTTGCTTTCAAAGAGGAATATTTATGAAACATGTAAAATCAAGAACTTTTCAAAGCTCTGTCTTAAAGTCTCTTTTTAGAGGGTCTTTCTGGTCAATGGATGTGTTAAAGCTTCTGAAAATAGAAGTGTAATGAAGTTTGGACAGAAAGGCCTCTTCTTTCCTGGTAAACCTTTCTCTAGTTGCCATAGCCATGCATAATTGAGGTCATCTGTCTCATTTTTTTTCTCTGCTGATTTGTTGTGGATAAATGCTTCTAAAAACCTCTGAAAGGCAAATGCCAGTGGGAGGCAGTTTCCATGGTGACTTCAGAGTTTGTATTGTTGTTTTTAGATATCATAAATATGAGGGTTGCTTTTTCTTGTTGCTATGCATATCTTACATATGATTTTCTTAAAGGTTATCGAGTAGAAGGTGAGGAGGGTGTGGCCAGCCTAATGGTCTGGGTATCCTGTGGTGTTCATTTAATATTGTTGTCCCTCAGGTTGATGTGCCTGGCTGCATCATTTGGTGCTGAATCAGATTCTGAGTAGTCACACAACCCAGATATCCAGACAAGCATATCAAGAGAGATCTGCAGGCAGCAGAGGAGGAGAGCCTTGGTATCACAAGTGAATGAAAGCTGACAACATATCTTAAGAAGGCAGAAAAGCCATTACTTGTTAATTTCTTCCAGACAAACTTATTCCTTCTATAACTTAAACTATGTTTTATTGTTGCTTTTTGGTTGGTTTTGCTTATTTGTTTTGCTTTGTTTTGTTTTTGCTATTTGAGATATTATCTCACTCTATAGCCCAGGTTGATTTAAACTGTGTAATGTTTAGTACAAGAGAAGGAAAACGCCTTTGCTTCCTTCAAAGTAAAAATTGGGTTCATTTGCCTTTACCATGGTAAAGGGCATATTCATTACTGTTAAGACAATGAGAGATTGGGTGCTAAACAATATCTATATGCCTTCCTTTACATTATCACAGGGCCTTCCAGGTAATATGGCACATGGGATTTAAATTTGTACATTTTCCTTGAAACTATAGTGAATAGTTTAGCCTTGCCCAAAGAGAGGGCTGGCCTTTACCCTAACTCTTATGACTCTGTAAGCCCCTAGAATATCTTGCCTGGTTAAGACTTTGTTTGGCCGGTGCTCGCTTCAGCAGCACATATACTAAAATTGGAACGATACAGAGAAGATTAGCATGACCCCTGCGCAAGGATGACACGCAAATTCGTGAAGCGTTCCATATTTTTGAGAGGAAGCAGAGAAATATGCCAAGGAATCTTTGAAGGAAGAAGATGAATCAGATGATGACAATATGTAACATTTTCTTCACTATCTCTTCTGTTTAACATTTCTGTGACAGTTTCTTATGACTAGCACCATGGATCATATATACCCACTGACCAATTTTCATTAAATTCTTGTCTTATAAACGTTAAAAAAAAAAGACTTTGTTTGGCCCAACTATACCACTCTTTGGTATTTATTCAAAGAGCTGCAAGTCATCACAAGGATCCTTGCACATCTATGTTCACTGCAACACTAGTCACAAGAGTGAAGTAATAAAACTAATCTGGGAATATGCAACAACAGATAAATGGATTAAAAAAATGTGCTTTATATACACACAGTGGAATTTGTTTCAGCCATAAAGAAGAGCAAAGCTGTATTGTTTGTAGGAAAACATATGCAACTGGATGGAGATAATCATATTAAGGTTATTAACCCAGTTTCAGAAAGACAAATTGTGTGTGTGTGTGTGTGTGTGTGTAATGAAAATAGAAGCAAAATTATCTAGTAAAAGAAAGGGAGCCATTTGTGTGGGTTAGAAAGAGAAAGGGGGATGGGGATATACTCAGTGTACAATATATGCTTGTGGGAAAATGTCTTTGTGGCTAAGAAGATGGCTCAGTGAATAAAGTGCTTGCTATGCAAGCCAAAGGACCTCACTTTGACTGCTAGAACCCATATTTTAATAAGTAGCTATGTTGGCAGGTGTTTGTAATCCTAGAACTGGGAAGGTCTCTGTAGGTGGATCCCTGGAGCTCACTGACAAGCCAGCCTTGCATAGTTGGAGAGATCCAGGGCTGTGAGAAACCCAGTCTCAAGCTTGTAACAATCCCTGGGGCTGAGATGGCCCTTCAATATTATCGTGAACAGGTGGACTGGGCCTTTCTATGAACCTTCTCTTTTACCCAACTCTCATTCAGTCATTAGGTGTGCATTATATTCAGTGAGCGAGCATGTGATCTTTGGGGAGGAAGCAGCAGTCAGGGAAGGAAAACGCTTGGGGATGGACACAGCTGTGAAGCAGCAGCAGCCAACACTCCTGGCAGTTAGAGAAATGAGTGTCTCTGGCATAAAGAAAGGATCTGAATGTGGCACCAGACTATTTGCTGCACCTCCCTTTTTAATTTTCTACTGTCAGGGCCTGAACCAACTTAACTGGCTCTTGTTTTTGTGAGAAGATGGCCATAAAAAACAATATATGTGAGTGTCTTAGAAGACTACATGTAAAATTATATGTCCCTAAAAAATGAAATACTTGAGCAAAGTCTCTTTCAATTTGCCTCTCCACCCTTAGCTGAGATGGGAAAGAGATAATGGACATTGATTCAAGCAAGGACAGAGAAACAAAATGAAGGTGACAAACCTACATTCCAGTTGGAGCATAGTTGCAAGTGAGTAGAAGACACTCCCGAACTGGTATGTGTTTATGGAGAGAGTAGAGTGGGATTTTGGAGAAGTTTGAGAGTACTGGGTGCTGTTGATGCTTTATCAACATCCTTGTTGTTCATGCAGTTTCCTCTTTGCTTTATGTTCCCTGTATCTTTATGCCTGAGGGTGCTTTTGAGGAGCCCACTATAGCAGGAGTATCCTACTATCTTGTCACTCAGAAGTGGGAGAATACATACCCCAGCCTCCTTGACCTTCATGGTACTGTTTTTTGTTTGGTTTTGTCTTGTTTTTTGTTTTTCAAGACAGAGATTTTCTGTGTAACAGCTCTGGCTGTCCTGGAACTCACTCTGTAGTCCAGGCTCAGAGATCTGCCTGCCTCTGCCTCCTGAATGCTGGAATTAAAGGCAAGTGCCACCATACCTGGGCACTGTGCTGTTTTTGAAGTGTATCTTTTCAAAAAATTCATTATTTGTATATTTATTGATTGATTTTGAAACTTGATCTTACTCTGTAGCCCACGCTAACCTTAATTTCATGGCAACCCACTTGCCTTAGTCTCTCCAGTGCTAAGATCACAGGCTTGAGCCATTATGCCTATATTGAGCCATCACTGACCACCTTGGAAGATACTAGGTTATTGGGACCTTGACCTTGAAGGGATTACTGGGATTCAGGTTCCCTCCTGTCGCTTTCTTTTCCTCCTGGCCACCATAGGTTGAACATATTTGCTGTACCATGCATTCCTCACAATGTTTTGTTTCACTATTAGGTTCAAAAGCAACAGAACAAATGAATATATATGGTTCAAATCCTCTGAAGCCATAAGCCAAAGTTAACCATTCTTTTTTTTTTTTTTTTTTTTTTTTTTTTTGGTTTTTTCGAGACAGGGTTTCTCTGTGTAGCTTTGCGCCTTTCCTGGAGCTCACTTGGTAGCCCAGGCTGGCCTCGAACTCACAAAGATCCACCTGGCTCTGCCTCCCGAGTGCTGGGATTAAAGGCGTGCGCCACCACGCCCGGCTAAGTTAACCATTCTTATTAAGCTGTTTCTCTCAGATATTTTGTCACAATAAAGGGATAGTAACACACTTTTCAAATAAATTATCTATACTGTGGAGGCCAAAATTACTCAGGATCCCAGAATCTGAGCTTGTTTTACCCAGCATGGCTGCATAACGAGATGATTTGACCACGGGTGTGGTTACTACGTGTTTGGAAGGGTCTACACTTGGCTATGCTGTGTGCTTTGATTTAGCAAGGGGGAGGTCTTTTGCCCTGCTCCTTGGCATTGTTATAAAAAGCCCTTTTGAATATACAGAAAAGGCCATTGAATATTGACCCAGGTCCTCCTAAAGCTATCCTATGTTTCAGTCTTTCCTCTCATCTTCTAGGTCTCTCTTTCTGTCTAATATTTTCTTATCCCTCTCTCCTCCTCATAGGAACCCTTGAAAAGGTCGAGCTGGCCTCCCACACTATACTCAAACCCTTGTTTCAAGATTGTCTTTGAGTGGAAGTCAGGGGTAAGATGCAATCTAAAAACATCAGGTGAACACTAAGCTATTAGACTAAGCTATTAGAGCTTAGTCTTCTCTCTGCCTCATGTAAAATATTTCTCTTGAGTCCTTAGTCCACATATAATAAAGCCCACACAACTTATAGTCTATGAGATACTTTATCTTCTGCCCAAGATAGCTCTAATCTTACAATACTTTTTCTATACTGTATCTGTGGTAGTTTGAAACAAAATGGCCCCCAAAAGGGAATGGCACTATTAGGAGGTATGGCCTTGTTGAAGTAGGCGTGGTCTTGTTGGAGGAAGTGTGTTACTGTGGAGTCAGGCTTTTGGTCGCTTGTACTCAAGCTACTCCCAGTTTACTTCCTGTTGCCTTCTGATCAAGACATAGCCAGTACCACATCTGCCTGCACACTGCCATGCTCCCTGCCATGATGATAATGGACTGAACCTCTGGAATTGTAAGCCACCACCTCAATTAAATGTTTTCATTTATTAGAGTTACCATGGTCATGGTATCTCTTCACAGAAGCAGAAACCCTGACAATATCTTTTAGGTCTCCTTTCTCTTTGTTTTTAAAATTGATTTTATGTGTATGTTTGTGTTCCTGGTTGTATGTATGTGTTCAGCAGAGTGTGGTAAGATAGTTCTAGAATCCTAGTACTTGGAAGGACTATGACTACAAGGCCAGCCTAGCCAACCCAGCAAGCAAGACCTTGTCTTAAAAAGACAAAGTAGACAAATAATCTGTTTTCCAGTAGCAAGCAAAGTGTTTAACACATGAAAGATGATAAGTAATAAGGACTGACGAATCTGATGAGCTCTCCAACAATATTTTTGAATGGAAAATGTAAACAGTGACTATAGTATAAACTCAGATAAATCTTAAAAACTCACATGGATTTTTAAGTTTTACTCAGTAGTCTGTATTTTAGTATGAAAATGCTTTAAACTGAAACTAGAGAAACAAAATATACAATTTCTCTTCTACTTCTCTACTAATATCACTCGCTAATGGACAAGATGTTGCTTACTTGAGGTTTTTGTTGTTGTTAATTGTGCTGCATTGAAGGAAGCAAAAATTACTTAGAAGTACAGAAATCTCACTGCTGGGGAACTTTGCCTTCCTTTGTCTCCCTATAAATCCCTTCCTTGACCTCCACTTCTTTCCCCTTCCATTCTCTTCCTTTCCCTTCTCTCTTTATCCTTCTCTCTCCTCCAGTTTCATTTCCTTCCAACTTACTTTTACTTGACCTTTCCTTAGTGCTTAGTTTAGGACCTTAGAACATTTTCCCAAATGATTTCTTTTGATCTTGTGTTCTATCCTGCTCATATTATGGATGGTATAAACATGCATACATTGGTTTACTATTTCTTCAGTTATGTTTTTAAGAATCTAAAAACAAAGAACTGCTCATTTATTTTGTTTTTTGGTGTTCTTTGTGCAAATACAAATTACTTTGTGTAGACCATTTGTTGTATAGGTTCAAGATGGATCCATGGGTAGAGGTATTTGCACATAGCCCTGGAAGTCTGACTTTGATCCTCAGATCTCATAAGGTGGTGGAAAACGATGGCTTCCTAAGAGAGTTGTCCCCTGGCCTCCATATGCATGCCACTGTCACCACTGTCAATCTCTTCTTCCCTCTCTTCCTCTTTCTCCCTCTTTCTCCACCCATCACCACAAACAAATTAATTAAAAATACTGTAAATATGTAGGTCTACTGTCTTCTGGCTTTAATATTTTCTAATTTGGCTTTAATTATTTTCTTTATTTCTATATACACAATGTTCCCCCTACCCTATGGCTTCCTTTAAAAGTCTATTTTTTGATTTTTATGGTTTGAATGTGAGAATGTGACAAGCTTAGGATTTGTTTCTTTTGTTTTTTCTTATTTTGCTTGAGGTTCTCTGGGTTTCATGAATATGAGTTTTTGTATCAGTCATTAAGTTAAGAAATGCTTGGCCACAATTTCTTTTTTCTCTTATGTCCTTTGGAATCGATTCCAATTCCACACACAATAAAATATATGACATCACAGTTTTTATGTATTATTTTCTCACCTTTTTTCCTCTTTGTGTTGCAATATGAGTAATTTTTATTGATCTATCTTCGAGTTCACTAATTCTCTCCATGGCTATGTCAATTGTTCTGATGAACCCAGAAAAATCATTCTCATTTAAGTTCACAATGTCTACTTTTACAAAAAGAATTTATGTTTATTTTATTTATTTATATATGTGGGGGGGGGGTGCGCGCGCCTACTTGCCTATGTGTACATCACATGCTTTCAGGTGTCCATGGAAGCCAGAAGACAATGTCAGATTCCCTTAGAACTGGAGTCACAAGTAGTTGTGAGTCACTTCATGTGGGTGTCGGGATGTGAACTCAGGTCCTCTGCAAAAAGAGCCCTTAATTGCTGAGCCCCTGCAGAAATATTCTTTATCTCTGTGCTTTTCACTTATGGCATTTCAATGCTATTATTTTTTACAGTTGTCTCTGCTATATTGCCCACTCAGCTGTATGCGCTAGCTACTGCTTCTGGCGTCTTTGACATATTAATCATAGTTATTTTGAGTACCCAGTGAGATAGTTTCAACATTTCACATCTTATCTTAGTCTGCTAATGATGATTACTTAACCTCCCAGTAGTGTGTTGTTTTTTCCTCACTTTTTGTATGCCTTGCAATATTTCTCCACAGCTGCACTTGTGGTGTAGAACACTACAAAGTTAAGTAAATAGATTTTCTATGTGGAAATGGGTGTGCTTTCCTTTTGCTAGGTCATTACCTAGTTCATGGTCTTCTGTTAATCTCCATAAGAGCTGCTGGGCTTGTTTCATGCATTTGTTGTTGCTATGGTTATCCTCAGTACACAAAGACTTAAAACTCCCATTCAGATACCTTGCTTGTAGGGCAGGTGAGGGGCATGGTTAATAGAGTAATGTCTATTTGATTCTAGGTTTAATACTTTATACTGTTCCTCAGAAAAGGTTTCTCAGATTTTTTTTTTCAGTTTTCTCTCTTGGCAGTATTATATCATTAAGTGTTATGGGAAGTTCCTTAATTTTGTACTTGGGTATATGGTGGCTTCTTATTTAGATTTGAGGTTTTTTTTTATTTTTACTTTTTATTAGTTCCTATAGAATTTCATAAAATGCACTTTAATCACAGTCACATCTCCCTTGACTATTCCCTTGACTCTATTAACCATGCCCCTCACCTGCCCTACAAGCAAGGTATCTGAATGGGAGTTTTAAGTCTTTGTGTACTGAGGATAACCATAGCAACAACAAATGCATGAAACAAGCCCAGCAGCTCTTATGGAGATTAACAGAAGACCATGAACTAGGTAATGACCTAGCAAAAGGAAAGCACACCCATTTCCACATAGAAAATCCACATCATTTTCCTACAAACCCAATTTTGTATCTTTTTTTTCTTAACCCATCAAATACAATTTGTGCTGCCCATATACCCTTTGGTGTGTGGCCTTCCACTTGAGCCTAGTCAACCCACCATGGGCCACAACCTTAAATGAAATTCACTATCCTTTGCTCAGCAGCTAGCAGCTGTCAATAGGTCTTAGCTATGGGTGGGACTTCATGCCCCCCTTCCTTCTCCATTTTGGGTGTTTGTCTGGCTTGAGTTTACACAGGTCTTGCACATGCTAGCTCAACTGCTATGAATTAATATGTGTAGCTGTCCTGCTGTGTCCATAAAACACTCTTTCCTTGTAGTCATCCACTGCCTAGAACTCTTGCATAGTCTTTCCTCTCCTCTTCTAAAATGGTCCTTCAGCCTTGGGAGGAGGAGTTGTAATGTGGATGTCCCATTTAAAGCTAAGCATTCTCCAGTTTCTTCCTCTCTGTACTTTGACCAGTTGTGAGTCTCTGTGTTAAGCACCATCTGCTGTAAAATGAAGCTTCCTTGATGAGGAATGAGAGATGCACTAATCTCTGAGTATAATGATAGTTCATTAAAAGTCAGTTTAATACTTTAGCAGAGTAATAATAGTAGGGTCTCCCCTGAGGCCATTTACCTACCTATTCACAAGTTCTTGGCTCCAGTATTGGTGCCAGGTATGGATTTCAACTTGTGGACTGAAGCTTAAATCCAATCAGAAAGTGGTTAGTTATTCCGTTATTGGTGCCACTATTGTACCAGTGTCCTTTGCTCTATTATATTCTATTATGAGATTTATTCATGAGAACAGATGTAGCTATACTTCATTCATTTGAGGATTAGGCAAAATGTTTCTGTGTTTCCTCGGTTCCCAATTTCTCCATGCTATGAAATGTACTGGAAAAACTGACATTGATGCTTCTTTGTGCATATGTTTTAGATTTTCTCTAGTGCACTTTCCTGTAAATGGACTTGCTGGATTGATGTGTTCCCCATTTTTCACTTTATCAGATACTTCTAGATTGAACTGAGTGGTTATATTAGTTCAAATTCATTACCAGAGTATGTACCATACATACCAGAGGCTTGTACCATAGCCTCAAAAATTCAATGTTCTTATATCTAAAATGTTAGAATATATTTAGTTCCAAGAAAGCGATCCTTTTACAATTATGCCCTGGGATTTTAATTAAGTACTCATTGTTTCATGATGAACACTTTATAGTGCTCCCCAGTCCTAAGCTATTTCAAAAAAAAAAATTCAGCTGAATTGGTCTATTTATCATAGCTATAATCAATAATAAATAATGACAATCAATTTGATTTTATTAAAAAAACTTTTATCTGGTTGGATATACAACTCAGTTTTTTCTTTACATTTTCTCTTGGATATTCTTGCCTTTTGACTCTTTTATATAAATTTTAGAATCAGCTCTTCCAATTCTATGTTAAGCCTGCAGGGATTAGGAGTAGAATTAACTTCAATGTAGAACATTTTGAGAGAGACTAACTTATTTTAAAATACTGTGCCTGTGCTTACTTCAGAGGTACATATACTAAAATTGGAAAAATACTGAGAAGATTAACATGCCTCTGGGCAAAAATAACATGAAGATTAGTGAAGTGGTCCATAGTTTTTAGCCAATTGAAACAGCCTAAATGTTCTCAACAGATGAACAGATAATGTATGTGTGGTACACACACACCACAGAATACTATTCAGCTGTAAAGAAAAAAGGAATCATGAAATTTGCAAGTAAGTGTAGCTCTCACTCCTCTTCAAAGAACCTTCTCTTTTCAGCAAATGGAGACCATTACAGAAACCCACCAAAGGCCATGATGCCAAAATCAAAACTACAGGGAGTCCAGCGTCAATGGATACATCTACAATACAACTCCTGCACCTAAGGCTGAAGGAATATTGAGGAAGAAGGGTTAAAAAACTGTACAAGTCAGAACAGGAAGTGTGTTATGAGATGATGTCTCCTAGAAATGATAGGGAAGCTATATTCATGATATTTTCCCAATATGGCTGCCTGAACAAGACCTGAACAATGACAATACCAACAGACATGTTAAGGTAGAAGTGGGAAATCTCACAGGTGTACTGCCCCTAGACAAAGAACTACATGCATCTAGTGATTATTGAGAGAGGAAGAATTAGCCTACCCCAAGGATGAGCCCCCTAATTGGTTATCTGATACAAAGTGGTCAGCTATGAGGTCATATACACACAAACAACACTCATCATTTGTATTTATATATTTATGTATTTATATATTGTTTTAGTCACTATTCTATTGTTGTGAAGAAATATCATGACCAAGGTAACTCTTATAAAAGAAATCATTTAATTGGGGTTTATTTTAATTTGCAGTTTCAGAGGCTTAGTCCATTATAATCATGGCAGAGAGCATGGTGGCGGGCAGGCATTGTGTTGGAGAAATAGCAGAAAACTATATACTGATCTGCAAGCAGAGAGAGAGAGTCCAACAAGGCCACACCTCATAATCTTTCTCAAAATGTGCCACTCCCTGGGTGACTAAGAATTCAAATATATGAGTCTATGGGGGCCATTCTTATTCAATTGATCATATGTGTGTAACAATAATAAATAAAAAGAGGTCATTATTTTGAGAGAGACTAAGGGGATATTTGAAGGGGTAAAGAGAAGAAAGGGAAGGGGAAGTGATGCAATTAGATTTTAATTAAACATTTAAAAATTATAAATTAAATATTTCTGTTAATGGATAAGTAGTGGAGGCACAAGTCTTTAATACCAGCACTCAGGAGGCAGACAGGCAGATCTCTGAGTTTCAGGTCAGCCTGGTTTACATGGTGAGTTCCAGGACAACCAGTGATACATAGAGAAACCCTGACTTGGAAAAAAAAATTTTTACTTACTACTTAATTTCTTATGTAGAAATAAGTTCAGCAATCTAAAATATAAATAAAACATCGAAGCTTACAATTAATGAAGTCTCTTCATCTGTGCCCTTTTTTGGATCTTCCATAATGTTTAGCAACTGTATCAGTGAATTTTCTGTTGCTCTGATAAAGCACCATGGAACAATTTATGGAAGAAAGAATTCAGTTTGGCTTATGGTTCTGGGACATTGAGAGTCCACCATGGAAGCAGGCAGCAGGCATGGTGCAGGAGCAGGAAGCTAAGAGCTCACATCCTAAACCACAAGTATGAAACAGACAGTGAACTAAGTTGGATGAGACAATAAGCTCTCAAAACCCACCCCCTATTGCCTTACTACCTTACTTTCTTCATCAAGGCTAAATGTCCTAATACCTCACTACCACCATCACTAACTAGTGACCAGGTATTCAAATACTGGAGCTTATGGGGGACATCTGCCATTAAGCCACCAATTCCATTCCCTAGGCTTCATATCATAAAGCAAAATGACTTTAGTCAAACCTCAGAAGTCCCTTAGTCTTTCACAGTCTCCTTTTGAATGTGCTCTTGTTGGCATGAGCATTCTCCATGACCACCAAGAAGGTGATAACTCTAAAACAGCAAGCTTCATTAGCCAGAAACAGAGGATGACTGGCCCAGAGATAGACAGGGCAAAGGCTGACAGTAGGAAATAGGTGGGGCCTGGGAATACTCAGTCTTCAATATCTGTGAGACCATACACTGAAGGCACAAGCAAAGAGGGTGGTGTGTTGACATCTTCTATGCATGCCAGCACTGGTCAGCCTGACCTTCTGCAAGATTCCACCATGTTTTCTTGAGGAAGGGTCAATGGGCTTTGCAATCTCAATAGTATAGTAGCCTGCAGGAGGATGGGGGTGGGGGTAGTGTTGCAGAAGCTTGGACCATGAGGAAGGAGGAGGGATCAGGGCCGTAGGGCAGACCCCAGGTGGAGCTAGGCCCCTATCCCATACTCCACTCCTACATATCCCAGAACCTTCAGCTGTGAGAAACTGTAGGAGCAGGAAGTCTTGAATTTCTGACAGATTCTTGAGTAAGTAGAGTCTTGACAAAGATGATAGGAAAGCATCCAAGGGGGCAGCTGGTGCACAGGTTGTAAGATATAAAACTTGTAACAGTCCAAAAACAAAAAGACCACATAGTTGAAGTTCAGTGAGTCTGCATGAGTGGCATAGGTGGGCACAGAGTTGGGCTGTGCCCACCTATGTGGGCTTTATTCTTTGAACTTCATCTGAAATGAATGTATGGGGTTTCCAGTCTCTGGTAACTGGATGGATCACATAGGTTACAAGCTGATATTGGAGAAAAAACAAGTCCAATTATCCAAAGCGAGGAGAGTGGACTTGAATCTGTCTTGGCAAAGGTAGAAAGCTAAAAATAGAAGTGAGTTGAGGAAGTAGGAAAGAGTGGCAAAGACCTGGATTCTTGGTTAAAAAGTGGGGAGAGCGAGGAGTTGAGGCTGTAACCTCCTCAGCTATGGGTTAAGCATGGGGTGGCACTCCTAGTTCTGGAAGGATGCCTGAGATAGCATGTAAAATTTCAGGGATAGAACATGTGAGATGCTTTCAGAGCTAAGTCCCCGAGAATCAGGATCCCCAACTTGCATGAGAAACAGTTATATGAAGGGGCTCGTGTCCTGTCATAGGGGAGAGGAACCAATCCTGTCAGTTGCCTATAGGTAGCATGAGGTCTCAGTAGCACAGTGAATTCTGGGAGTGAGTGAAGGCATGAATGGCAATAGCTGAGAAAGCAAAGCCAGCAACCTGCTGTTAATCACCTGCTGGAGTGAGGTTGTCCCCAAAAATGAAGCCCATAAGCAGGTGATTAACAGTATTTAAGGTTAACAAGTAACCTTGAGCACTCGGCAGAACTAGAAATCTCTAAAGAGCAGAACATGAACCAGAAGTGTGCCTTGTGGACCTCAACTAGAAGGATAGTCTTGAGCTGCTTCTACTTCCTGTGTGCAGCTTTCCTTGGCAGATGTGTCACAGCTCTGCCATCTCCAACAACTTGGGGTCTTCACTGAAACCCAAGCTTCACACTCACAGCTTCATGAAGTGGCCTCTTGGGGCCACCTGCCCACTTAGGGCCTGCATTCTGGGATTCCCCTGCCACTGGATGCCTGGTCTGAGCAGCTTGCTGAAATGATGGAAGTAAGATCCATGACACCTTCACTCCTGTCCTTTAAGCTCCTATTGCTATCATCACATAGATGACACTGCCAAGCTCTACTACCGGCTTGGGTTGCCCTCCCTGCCAATCATATTAGCAGCAGCTTTTGTATTCAGTTACTTTTCTAGGAGCAGGAAGCTCCTTAGGCCTTTTCATAGTTTGGAAGCTTATTTGGGTAGGATCTTGCCCTGAGGGCACCCTTCCCTTTACTCCAGGTCCACACAAATGGAGTCTCTTTAAAGGCACTGAGCTCCTTATCTTTTTCAGCACAAGTCTTGGCTGCAACATTAAGTTTCCTGGTGCTTTTCAATCTCTTCAAACTGTACATTTTGTGTTTCTGTCTGTCCCACTTGCTCCTTTTCACTGTAAACCTGTGTAAGTTATTAATAATAACCATACTAGCAATTCAATAATTTGCTACCTTGAAACTGCTTCCGCCAAAGAAATTAGTGCATTTTAAATCTAACCTTGGGGAACTTCTTAGGACAAGGACAGAAGCCAGCTATATTCCTTGCCAAAACAACACAAGATTAGCCTCTAACCAAGTTACTAATATTGTTCATCTCAGAAACTGCTTGAGCTGTGCCTTCACAGTCCACATACTTCCAAGTTACTTTAGGATGTCCCCTTAAGCTCTGCTTACAGTATTAATCTGCTTTTCCAAAATCTTCCACATTCCTCCAAGAAATAATGTGGCCAGTTTCTTCACAGCAATGCCCACTCTCTGGTACCAACTTCTGTATTAGTTACTTTTCTATTGCTGTGCTAAAATGTCATGACCAAGGCAACTAAAGGAAGTACTTTGGCTTCTAGTTACAAAGGGAAAAGAGTCCATGATGGTGGAATGGAACTGTGGAAATAAGTGACAGGCATGATGACAGGAACAAGAAGCTAAGAGCTCACATCTTCAACCACAAGCAAAATGCAGAGAGAGCAAATGTAAGTGGAATGGGTCTTTTTTTTTTTTTTTGGTTTTTCGAGACAGGGTTTCTCTGTGTAGCTTTGCGCCTTTCCTGGAGCTCACTTGGTAGCCCAGGCTGGCCTCGAACTCACAGAGATCCACCTGGCTCTGCCTCCCGAGTGCTGGGATTAAAGGCGTGCGCCACCACCGCCCGGCGGAATGGGTCTTTTAACCTGTGCCCACTGATGTACTTCTTGCAGCTACGCCACACCTTGTAAACCTCTCCAAACTGCACCACCAACTAGGGACCAAGTATTCAAAAAACTGAATTTTATGGGGGACAGTTATTACTTAAACCACTATAACAATAGTAACTTTTCTGAACTTTCTTGTGAAGAGTATCTTGATTTTCTATGCAAGATACCATATTGTCTGAAAATAAGGAGATACTGATTTTCTCTTGTCAATTATTATATAACTTTAAAATATTTATTAAAATTTTATTCATACATATATACATGTGTGTATACATACATGTATGTATGTGCATGTAGATGTCCACAAAGGCCATAATAGGGCATGGGAACCCCTGGAGCTGGAGTTAGATGGAGTTGTGAGCCACTATGTGGGTGCTGGGAATTGAACTTAAGTCCTCTGCAAGAGCAGTAAGAAGTCTTAACTGAGTCATTTCTCCAGCCCTTAATTCTTATAATTCTTAGTTATTTATTTAATTAGGTGGGACATCTAGAATGACACTGAATAAAAGGCACTTTTCCTATACCTACTTGGTTGTGAATTCTCCTACAATTTTATGTCTAGGTTCTATTATACATATTATTGTAGCATAAGACATTCTATAGCATATATATGTGCATTAACCAAAAGGAAATACATTCCATTTTGATACTAATTTGCTATGTTTTTTATGTTCATGCATGTGTACACACATGTGTACAAGCACATTTATGTATGCATGTTCATATTTGTGCACATGCATAAAGAGGCAGATGTTTTTTACTTTGTTATTCTTCACTTTGCTTTTTTTTTAGAGACAGTGTTTCTTACTGAACCTGGACAACTCATTGATTCTGTTAGCCTGGCTAGCCAGCAAGCTCCAGGTACCCTCTTTTTTCTGCCTCTCCAGTGTTGGGTTTACTAGTACATGTTGCTATGCTTGACATTATTTTTTCCTAAAGTATGTCATTATGTCTTCTAACCAAACTAAATAAATACATTAAATAAACTATCATTATTTTTACAGTATGTATTTGAAAATATATCCTAAGTTATGTCTCTAACTTTTAAACAGATGTCAAAGATCCTTTCAATTTTATTTATTTATGTAATTTTTGCTTAGCCAATTTTTTATTGAAGTATCATGACATAAGTGTCTTTTAAAAATTTTTTATTTTTCCCTCATACATTACACCCCAACCACAGTTTCCTCTCGCAGTCCCTCCTCCCACCTCCCTCCCACTTCCCTTCAAAAAAAAGGAGCAGACTTTCCAGGGATGTCCACTGAACATGGCCTAACAAGTTTGTGTAAGACCAGACACAAACTCTTGTATCAAAGCTAGATAAGGCAATCCAGTAGGAAGAAAGGGGTCCCAAGCAAAGGCAAGAGAGTCAGAGACACCACCTTAGTCACACTGTTTGGAGTCCTACAAGAATGCCAAGCTACACAACCAAAAGGTATATGCAGAGGACTGAGCTCAGACTCATACAGTGTCCATGTTTGTTGCTTCAGTTTCTGTGAGCCCAGGTTAGGTGATTCTGTGGCTCATGTTCTTGTTGTGTCCTCAGTTCATCTGGCTCCTACAATCCTTACTCCCCTTCTTCTGCGGGATTCCCCTGGCTCCACCTAGTGTTTGGCTGTGGGTCTCTAAATCTGCTCATATCAGTTACTGAATGACTCTCCTATGGTGATAGTTTGGCTAGGCACCAATATATGAATATGGCAGAATATCATTAGGGATCATTTCACTTACTTTTTTTTGCCAGTTGTGTTTGGTTCTACCTTAGCTCTCTTAGCTTTTCTGCCTCTGGTTCCTCGCCATCCAGGTAGTGTCAGGCTTGGCCTCCCTCTCCAAGCATGGGTCTCAAGATGGACTAGTCATTAGTTAGCCACTCGTACAAGTTCTATACCACCATTAATCTAGCATATCTTGCAGGCAGGACAGATTGTAGATTAAAGGTTTTGTAGCTTGGTTGATGTCCCAGTCCCACTGCTAAGAGTCTTGCCTGGTTATAGAAGATGGCCAGTTTGGGCTCCATATTGCCCATTACTAGGGGAATTTGCTAGAGACACTTTCATAGATTCTAGGGACTTTCCACTATACTAGGTTTCTACATCACCCCCAAATGCCCCATAATTCCAGTCAATTCTCCCAGTACTCGCTCTCTCCATCCCTCCCACTCACAACCTGATCCCTCTCATTCCCATCCCCACCTGCCCCCAGTCCACCAGCAAAATCTATTATATTTCCCCTTCCTAGGGGGATTCATGCATCCCCCTGCTTGAGCCCTCCTTGTTACTGAGCCTCTCTGGGTCTTTGGATTGAAGCATGGCTGTCATTTATTTAACTGCTAATGTCCATTTATAAGTGAGTACATACTGTGTTTGTCTTTCCGGGTCTAGGTTACCTCACTCAGGATGATTCATTTGCCTGCAAATTTCATGATATCATTGTTTTTAACAGCTGAGTAATACTCCACTGTATAAATGTACCACATTTTTTTAAATATCCATTCTTTGGTTGAGGGACATCTAGATTGTTTCCAATTTCTGACTATTATGAATAAAGCTGCAATGAACATGGTTGAACAAGTGTCCTTGTGGTAGGATGGAGCTTCCTTTAGGCATATTCCCAAGAGTGGTACAGCTGGGGCTTGAGGTAGATTTCCAATTTTCTGAGGAACCGCCATTGATTTCCATAGTGGCTGTACAAGTTTACACTCCCACCAGCAATGGAGGAATGTTCTCCTTGTTCCACATCCTCTACAACATGAGCTGACACTTGTGTTTTTTATCTTAGCTATTCTGACAGGTATAAGATGGAATCTCAGAGTCATTTTGATTTGTATTTCCCTGATGGCTAAGAATGTTGAATATTTCTTAGTGTTTATCAATCATTGGAGATTGCTCTGTTGATAATTCTCTGTTTAGATCTGTACCCCTTTTAAAAATTAGATTATTTGGTTTGTTGATATCTGGTTTCTTGAGTTCTTTAGATATTAGCCTTCTGTTGGCTGTGGAGTTGGTGAAAAGTTTTCCCATCCCATAGGCTGCCATTTTGTCCTATTGACAGTGTCCTTTGCCTTAAAGAAGCTTTTCAGTTTCATGGGGTCCCATTTATTAATTATTGATCTTAGTGCCTGTGCTATCAGTTTTTGCTGAGGAAGTTGTCTATTGTGCCAATGTGTTCAAGGCTATTCCCCACTTTCCTTTCTATCAGGTTCAGTGTATCTGGTTTTGTGTTGAGGTCTTTGATCCATGTGGACTTGAGTTTTATGCAGGGTAGGAGATATGGATCAATTTGAATTCTTCTACATGTCATTATCCAGTTATACCAGCACTATTTGTTCAAGATGCTTTCTTTTTTCCATTGTGTACTCATAGATGTCTAAATTTATATATAGGTCTTCAATTCCATTGATCAACCTGTTTTTATGTCAATACCATACAGTTGTTATTACTATAGCTCTGTAGCACAGCTTGAAAGCAGGGATGGTAATACCTTAGGATGTTCTTTTATTTTTCAGAACTGTTTTAGCTATCCTGGCTTTCTTGTTTTTTTCCATGAAGTTGAGTATTGTCCTTTCAAGGTCTGTAAAGAATTGTCTTGGAATATTGTTCTTTCAAGGTCTGTGAAGAATTTTGTTGGAATTTTGATGGGGATTGAATTGAATCTGTAGATCACTTTTGATAGGATGGCCATTTTTACTATGTTAATCCTACTGATCAATAAACATGGGAGATCTTTCCATATTCTGATATCTTCTGCTAAGACTTGAAATTTTTGTAGTACAGGTCTTTCACTTGCTTGGTTAGAGTTACCCCAAGGTAATGAACCTGAGAAACAAGCTGGTATAGCCATTCTAATATCTAACCAAATAGACTTCAAACCAAAAGACACAGGAAAGGACACTTCATTCTCATCAAAGGAAAAGTCCACCAAGATGATTTTTCAATTCTTAACATCTATGCCCCAAACACAAGGACATCCACATTTGTAATGCAAACATTACTAAAACTTAAATCACATATAAACCCTCACACATTAATAGTGGGAGACTTCAATACCCTACTCTCATGGCCTCTGGTCCAGCTGGGGGTCCTTTGCAGGAGTTGGGGGCTGGGATTTAGTGATGGGGAGGGGTAGGGTGATTGGGGGTAGGATGGGTGGTCATTGAGTGACATCAGGGCTGGGGCAGGTGGTAGGCTTCCTGTTGTGCTGGCCAGCATATCCTCTGGTCCAGTAGGGTGCCTCTGCTGGAGTTGTGAGCCAGGATATGGTGAGGAGGACAGGAGGGCTGGTTGGGCATGGACTGTGCAAGCACTGGGAAAGTAAGGACGGTCCCTGGGCAATTAGCCTGCCTGGGGTTGGGCAGGGTTTTTTTTTTTCCACAGTTGTGGGCCTGAATATGGTGATAAGGAAGGGAGGGGCAGTTTGGGGTAGGCTGGGAAGGCACTGAGGGAATGTTGACAGTCTGCAGGAAGAAGAGTGGCTTGCCTAGGCTTCTAGGTGCCAGAATGGCTTCTACTAAAGCATGGGGCTTCTGCTGGAATTGTGGGCCAGGATATTGTCTATGCTTGACATTTTTATGTGGATTTTGGCGATCTAACTTAGGTCCTCATGAGTGTGTGGCAAACGGAGCCATCTCCACAGGCCAGTATTTTAGAATTACAGAGTAATATTATCTTCAATTTAATAGCTTTTCACCATTTTTAATGTTGTATGTTTTTCTTCCCCTACCTGTTCATAAAATATTATAATTTAGTATATTTTTAAGTTTAAATATTCTTTTTAAAAATATTAATTTTTTTATTTTCTGTGTATGGGTGCTTTGCTTTTTTTTTAAAGTTATTTAAATTTTATTTCAATTTTTTTTTTATTTTACAACACCATTCAGTTCAACCTAATAGCCACAGATTCCCCTGTTCTCCCCTTCTCGCCCCCCTCCCCCTCCCCCCAGCCCACCCCCCATTCCCACCTCCTCCAGATCAAGGTCTCCCCCGAGGACCGGGATCGACCTGGTAGACTCAGTCCAGGCATGTCCATTCCCCACCCCCCAGACCGAGCCAAGTGTCCCTGCATAAGTCCCAGGATTCAAACAGCCAACTCATGCAACGAGCCCAGGACCCGGCATCACCGCACAGCTGCCTCCCAAACAGATCAAGCCAAATGACTGTCTCACCCATTCAGGGGGCCTGATCCAGTTGGGGGCCCCTCAGCCTTTGGTTCATAGATCCTGTGCTTCCATTCATTTGGTTATTTGTCCCTGTGCTTTATTCAACCTTGGCTTCAACAATTCTCGCTCATATAAACCCTCTTCTTTCTCATTAATTAGACTCCCAGTGCTCCACCAGAGGCCCAGCCGTGATGTCTGCATCCAGATTCCTCAGTCCTTGGATGGGGTTTATGACACAACTATCAGGGTGTCTGGCCATCCCATCACCAGAGTAGGTCAGTTCCTGCCATCTCTCAACGATTGCCAGCAGTCTTTTGCGGGGGTATCTTTGTGGGTCTCCGTGGGCCTCCCTAGCTCTCTGCTTCCTCCCTTTCTCATGTGGTCTTCATTTACCATGGTCTCCTATTCCTTGTTCTCCCTCTCTTTTCTTGATCCAGCTGGGATCTCCCACTAGCTTTCCCTCGACCTTCGCCCTTCATTGTTCCCACTCATGACCAGGCTGTTCATGTAGATCTCGGCCATTTCTCTGTGTCTTTTTTTGGGGTCCCGTTTTCCAGGTAGCCTCACTGGTGATGTGAGTAGCAGTCCAGTCATCCTTGTTCCACATCTAGCATCTTCCTATGAGTGAGTACATACCATATTTGTCTTTCTGAGTCTGGGTTACCTCACTCAGGATGATTTTTTCTAGATCCACCCATTTGCCTGCAAACCGTATGATGTCATTGTTTTTCTCTGCTGAGTAGTATTCCATTGTGTATATGTGCCACAATTTATTTATCCATTCTTCAGTTGAAGGGCATCTAGGTTGTTTCCAGGTTTTGGCTATTACAAACAATGCTGATATGAACATAGCTGAGCAAGTGCCCTTGTGGTATGATTGAGCATTTCTTGGGTATATGCCCAAGAGTGGTATAGCAGGATCTTGGGGGAGATTGATTCCCAATTTTCTAAGAAAGCGCCATATTGATTTCCAAAGTGGTTGTACAAGCTTGCATTCCCACCAGCAGTGGAGGAGAGTTCCCCTAGTTCCACATCCTCTCCAGCATAAAGTGTCTTCAGTGTTTTTGATCTTAGCCACTTTGACAGGCATAAGGTGGTATCTCAGAGTTGTTTTGATTTGCATTTCCCTGATGATTAGGGATGTTGAGCAATTCCTTAAGTGTCTTTCAGCCATTTGGGTTTCCTCTGTTGAGAATTCTCTGTTTAATTCTAAAGCCCATTTCTCAATTGGACTGTTAGTCGTTTTGATGTTTAATTTCTTGAGTTCCTTATATATTCTGGATATCAGTCCTCTATCACATGTGGGGTTGGTGAAGATCTTTTCCCATTCTGTAGGCTGTCGCTTTGCCTTGTTGACCATATCCTTTGCTCTACAAAAGCTTCTCAGTTTCAAGAGGTCCCATTGATTGATTGATTGTCTCAGTGTCTGTGCTACTGGTGTTATATTTAGGAAGTCATCTCCTATGCCAATGCGTTCAAGACTACTTCCTACTTTCTCTTCTAGCAGGTTCAGAGTAGCTGGATTTATGTTGAGGTCTTTGATCCACTTGGACTTAAGTTTTGTGCACGGTGACAGATATGGATCTATTTGCAGCCTTCTACACGTTGATATCCAGTTATGCCAGCACCATTTGTTGAAGATGCTTTCTTTTTTCCATTGTACACTTTTGGCTTCTTTGTCAAAAATTATATGTCCATAGGTGTGTGGGTTAACGTCAGGGTCTTCAATTCGATTCCATTGGTCCACATGTCGGTTTTTATGCCAATACCAAGCTGTTTTTATTACTGTAGCTCTATAGTAGAGCTTGAAGTCAGGGATTGTGATGCCTCCAGAAGTTGTTTTATTGTACAGGTTTCTTTTAGCTGTCCTGGGTTTTTTGTTTTTCCATATGAAGTTGAGTATTATTCTTTCCAGGTCTGTGAAGAATTGTGTTGGTATTTTGATGGGGATTGCATTGAATCTGTAAATTGCTTTTGGTAAGATTGCCATTTTTACTATGTTAACCCTGCCTATCCATGAGCATGGGAGATCTTTCCATTTTCTGACATCTTCTTCAATTTCTTTTTTCAGGGACTTAAAGTTTTTGTCATATAGGTCCTTCACTTGCTTGGTTTGTGTTACCCCAAGGTATTTTATGTCATTTTTGGCTATTGTAAAGGGTGATGTATCTCTAATTGCCTTCTCAGCTTCTTTGTCCATTGTGTATAGGAGGGCTACTGATTTTTTTGAGTTGATCTTGTATCCTGCTATGTTGCTGAAGGTGTTTATAAGCTTTATCAATTCCTGAGTGGAATCTTTGGGGTCACTCAAGTATACTATCATGTCATCTGCAAATAGGGAAAGCTTGACTTCTTCCTTTCCAATTTGAATCCCCTTAATCTCCTTATGTTGTCTTATTGCTCTGGCTAGAACTTCAAGTACTATATTGAATAAGTATGGGGAGAGTGGACAGCCTTGCCTCGTTCCTGATTTTAGTGGAATTGCTTTGAGTTTCTCTCCATTTAATTTGATGTTGGCTGTTGGTTTGCTATATATTGCCTTTATTATGTTTAGGTATGTTCCCTGTATTCCTGATCGCTCCAAGACTTTTATCATGAAGGGGTGTTGGATTTTGTCAAATGCCTTTTCTGCATCTAGTGAGATGATCATGTGTTTTTTTTCTTTGAGTTTGTTTATATGGTGTATTACATTGATGGACTTTCGTATGTTGAACCACCCTTGCATCCCTGGGATGAAGACTACTTGATCATGGTGGATAATTGTTCTGATGTGTTCTTGGAGTCTCTTTGCCAGTATTTTATTGAGTATTTTTGCATCAATGTTCATGAGGGAGATCGGTCTGTAGTTCTCTTTCTTTGTTGTATCCTTGTTTGGTTTAGGAATCAGGGTAATTGTAGCCTCATAGAAGGAGTTTGGTAATGTTCATTCTGTTTCTATTATGTGGAACAATTTAGAGAGTATTGGTATTCACTCCTTTGAAGATCTGGTAGAATTCTGTGCTGAAACTATCTGGACCTGGGCTTTTTTTGGTTGGGAGACTTTTAATGACTGTTTCTATTTCCTTAGGGGTTATTGGACTATTTAAATAGTTTATCTGGTCTTGATTTAACTTAGGTATGTGATACCTATCCAGAAAATTGTCCATTTCTTTTAGGTTTTCCAGTTTTGTGGAGTAGAGGTTTTTGAAATATGACCTTATAATTCTCTGGATTTCCTCAATGTCTGTTGTTATGTCCCCCTTTTCATTTCTGATTTTGTTGATTTGGATTCTCTCTCTCTGTCTTTTGGTTAGTTTGGCTAAGGGCTTGTCTATCTTGTTGATTTTCTCAAAGAACCAACTCTTTGTTTCATTAATTTTTTGTATTATTCTCTTAGTTTCTAATTTATTAATTTCACCTCTCACTTTGATAATTTCCTGGCATCTATTCTTCCTGGGAGACTTTGCTTCTTCTTGTTCTAGAGCTTCCAGATGTGCTGTTAAGTCACTAGTGTGGGATTTCTCCAACTTCTTTATGTCGGCATTTAGTGCTATGAATTTCCCTCTTAACACTGCTTTCATAGTGTCCCATAAGTTTGGGTATGTGGTGTCTTCATTTTCATTGATCTCTAGGAAGTCTTTAATTTCTTTCTTTATTTCTTCCTTAACCCATTGGTGATTCAGTTGAGCATTATTCAGTTTCCATGAGATTGTAGGTTTTCTGTAGTTTTTGTTGTTGTTGAAATCTAACTTTAAACCATGGTGGTCTGATAGAACACAGGAGGTTATTCTAATTGTTTTTTATCTGTTGAGATTTGCTTTGTGGCCAAGTATGTGGTCGATTTTAGAGAAAGTTCCATGGGGTGCTGAGAAGAAGGTATATTCTTTCTTGTTCGGATGGAATGTTCTGTAGATATCTATTAGGTCCAATTGGGTCATGACATCAGTTAAGTCCTTTATTTCTCTGTTAAGTTTCAATTTGGGAGATCTGTCCAGTGGTGAAAGTGGGCTGTTGAGATCTCCCACTATTAATGTGTGGGGTTTTATATGTGGTTTAAGCTTTAGTAATGTTTCTTTTACATATGTGGGTGCCCTTGTGTTTGGGGCATAAATGTTCAGAATTGAAACTTCATCTTGGTGGATCTTTCCTGTGATGAGTATGTAATGTCCTTCTTGATCTCTTTTGATTGATTTTAGTTTGAAGTATATTTTGTTGGATATCAGGATGGCTACCCCTGCTCGTTTCTTAAGACCATTTGATTGGAAAGTCTTTTCCCAGCCTTTTATTCTTAGGTAGTGTCTGTCTTTGAATTTGACATGTGTTTCTTGTATGCAGCAGAAAGATGGGTCCTGCTTTCGTATCCATTCTGTAAGTCTATGTCTTTTTATAGGTGAATTAAGTCCGTTGATATTAAGGGATATTAATGACCAGTGATTCTTCATCCCTGTTATTTTTGGTGGTAGTGTGTGTGTACTTCTCTTCTTTGGGGTTTACTGTTGTGGCTTTATCTATTGCCTGTGTTTTCTAGTGTGTATCTGACTTCCCTCGGTTGGAATTTTCCTTCTAGTGTTTTCTGTAGGGCTGGGTTTGTGGATAGGTATTGCTTAAATCTGGCTTTGTCTTCAAATGTCTTGTTCCTTCCGTCTATGATGATTGAAAGTTTTGCTGGGTATATTAGTCTGGGCTGACATCCATGGTCTCTTAGTGTCTGCATTACATCTGTCCAGGTCCTTCTGGCTTTCAAAGTCTCCATTGAGAAATCGGGTGTTATTCTGAAGGGTTTACCTTTATAGGTCACTTGGCCTTTTTCCTTGGCTGCTCTTAATATTCTTTCTTTATTCTGTACATTTAGTTGTTTAATTATTATGTGTCGAGGGGACTTTTTTTGGGGGGTCTAGTCTGTTTGGTGTTCTATAGGCTTCTTGTATCTTCATAGGCATTTCCTTCTTTAAGTTGGGAAAGTTTTCTTCTATAATTTTGTTGAATATATTTTCTGTGCCTTTGAGTTGGTATTCTTCACCTTCTTCTATCCCTATAATTCATAGGTTTGGCCTTTTCATGGTGTCCCAAATTTCTTGGACATTTTGGTTCATGACTTTGTTGGCTTTAGTGTTTCCTTCAACTGATGAAACTATTTCTTCTACTGTATCTTCAGTGCCAGAAATCCTCTCTTCCATCTCTTGCATTCTGTTGGTTATACTTGCATCTGAAGTTCCCGATCTTTTACTCAGGTTTTCTATTTCCAGCATTCCCTCTGTTTGTGTCTTCTTCATTTTTTCAATTTCCCTTTTCAGTTCTTGGACTGTTTCCTTTGTTTGTTTCATTGCTTTTTCATGATTTTCTTTCAGTGCTTTATTGTTTTCTTCTAGTACTTTATTGTTTTCTTGCAGGACTTTATTGTTTTCTTGCAGGGCTTTATTGTTTTCTTCTAATTTGTTTGCCCTTTCCTCTAGTTGTTTACAGCGTTCTTCCAATTTTCTTGTCTTTTCCTCTACACAAGCCTCTACCTTCTTCATGATGTTACTCATAAGGCTACTTTCTTCTGCTTCTTCCAATTTTTGATGTTCAGGTCTAGATGTTGGAGGCAGGCTAGGTTCTGGTGATGCTGTATTGCTCTTCATTTTGTTGTATGTACTTCTGCCTTGACGTCTGCCCATCTCCTTGTGGTTCCTTCTTGTTCTTATCAGTGTACTTGTTTCTGAAAGAGCTGACAGATTCAGGAAGTCTCTCTCTCTTGTCCAAAAGGGAGTTCTCTTGTCCAACTCTGGACCCGGATACTCACCTCTGGTCCAGAAGGGAAGTCGGGGGCAGGATGGGAGCTGGGGGCCGGTCTCTAAGTCTCAGGAAGTGTTTGGGGTCTCGGGCAGATGGGCATGGGGGCAGGGCATGGAGATTGCAGGGGCTGCCGGGGGGCTTGGAAAAGAGGATCCCTCCCGGTGGGGCTAGTAGGGGACCCGCCCAGTAGCCAGAGCCTGTGGCCAAGTTGGGCAGGTCTTCCTGGTGTGGCTGGTGCCCAGTGATGGGGTCCGGGTTGGACCCTGATACTCACCTCTGGTCCAGAAGGGAAGTCGGGGGCAGGATGGGAGCTGGGGCCGGTCTCTAAGTCTCAGGAAGTGGCTGGGGTCTCGGGTAGATGGGCGTGGGGGCAGGGCGCGGGGATTGCAGGGGCTGCTGGGGGGCTTGGAGAAGGGGATCCCTCCCAGTGGGGCTAGTAGGGGACCCGCCCGGTGGCCAGAACCTGTGGCCAAGTTGGGCAGGTCTTCCCGGAGTGGCTGGTGCCCTGGGATGGGGTCCGAGTTGGATCCGGATACTCACCTCTCTGGTGCTTTGCTTTTATATGTATTTGTGCATCAAGTATATGCTGAGCCCACAGAAGACAGGATAGGGTGTCAAATCCCCTGGAACTTCAGTTATAGTTGGTTGTGACCTGCCCTGTGGATTCTGATTAAACCCAGGTCCTCTAGAAGAGGAATCTGTTCTCTTGACTGCTGAGCTCTCTAGCCCTGAATGTTAAATATCCTTAATTTCTAGGACTAATCCTGCTCAGTAATGATGAGCTATTACTTTTTATAAATTACTGGATCTTCTCAGTAGTCAAGGCAGGCTAAAATGAATAACTTAAAATTTTTAATCTTTAATCAAAAGATCCTCAAAAAATACAAATTTCAGATAATACCCCTAGTATTTTTACTAATTCTAAACATTTAGGAAATGAGAAATAGAAATATCAAAGTTATATATGAACTCTCACATAATTTTATTCAAAAATAGTAATGATAATAGACAAAAAAGATTTCTGAGCAGCATGTATTTTGAATAAACAGGTGTTCAAAATCTTAAAAGATTAACAAATCAGGGGCCAAGGTCATGGCTCAGTCTCCATGGATAAGGACAGCTGCTATGAAATCAAGAGAACCTTAGTTTAAATCCCCAGCACTCACAAAAAATTCCTTGCATGAGTGTGTGTCTATCACCCCTGAGATGGAGACATGTGGATCCCAGGTTAGCCAGCCAAGCCAAAACAGTGAGTTTAGGTTTGGTGAGAGACCCAATACCAAAATAAGATAGAGAAGCTGGAGATATGATGAAGTGGTTAAGAGCACTGGCTGTTCTTCACAGAGGACCTAGGTTTAATTCCCAGCACCCACATGGTGGCTCCCAACCATAGGTAGTGGGCTCCAGAAGGCCAGTGGATTGTTTAATATTTTGATGTCTAGTTTCTTGAATTCTTTATATATTTGGAGATGAGCCCTCTGTCAGATGTGGGGTTGGTGAAGATCTTTTCCCATTTTGTAGGCTGCTGTTTTGTCTTATTTACCATGACCTTTGCCTTACAGAAGAGTCTCAGTTTCAGGAGGCCCCATTTATTAATTGTTGCTCTCAATGTTTGTGCTACTGGTGTTACATTTAGGAAGTGGTCTCCTGTGTCAATGCATTCAAGACTACTTCATACTTTCTCTTCTATCAAGACCAGTGTAACTGCTTTTATCTTGAGGTCTTTGGTTCACTTGGACTTGAGTTTTATGCATGGCAACAGATATGGGTCTATTTGCAATCTTTGCATGTTGACATTCAGTTATGCCAGCACCATTTGTTGAAGAGGCTTTCTTTTTTCCATTGTACAATTTTGACTTCTTTGCAAAAATCTGGTGTTCATGGGTGTGCGGATTAATGTCAGGGTTTTCAATTTGATTCCATTGGCCCACATATCTGTTTTTATGCCAATACCAAGCTGTTTTTATTACTATAGCTGTGTAGTAGAGCTTGAGGTCAGGGATGGTGATGCCTCCAGAGGTTGCTTTCTTGTACAGGATTCTTTTAGCTGTCCTGGGTTTTTTTGTTTTTCCATATGAAGTTGAGTATTGATCTTTCCAGGTCTGTGAAGAATTGTATTGAGATTTTGATGGGGATTGCATTGAATTTGTAGATTGCTTTTGGTAAGATTGCCATTTTTACTATGTTAATCCTACCTATCCATGAGTATGGGAGATCTTTCTATTTTCTGGTATCTTTTCCAGTTTCTTTCTTCAGAGATTTTAAAGTTCTTGTCATACAGGTCTTTCACTTGCTTAGTTAGAGTTACCCCAAGGTATTTTATATTATTTCTGACTATTGTAAAGGGTGATGTTTCTCTGATTTCTTTCTCATCCCGTTTATCATTTGATTTTTTTTTGAGTTAATCTTGTATACTGCCATATTACTGAAGGTGTTTATCAGCTGTAGGAGTTCCCTGGTATAATTTTTGGGTTACTTATGTATACTACCATATCATCTGCAAATAGTGAAAGTTTGACTTCTTCCTTTCCAATTTGTATCCCATTGATCTTTTTTGTCTTATTGCTCTAGCTAGGACTTCAAGTACTATATTGAACAGCTATGGGAAGAGTGGACAGCCTTGTCTTGTTCTTGATTTCAGTGGAATTGCTTTGAGTTTCTCTCCATTTAATTTGATGTTGGTTGTCTGCTTGCTGTAAATTGCCTTTATTATGTAGGTATATTCCTTGTATTCCTGATCTTTCCAAGAACTTTATCATAAAGGGGTGTTGGATTTTGTCTAAGGCTTTTTCAGCATCTAATGAGATGATCATGTGGGTTTTTTCTTTCAGTTTGTTTATATGATGTATTACATTGGCAGATTTTCATATGTTGAGCCATCCTTGCATCTCTGGGATGAAGCCTACTTGGTCATGGTGAATAATTTTTTTGATGTGTTCTTGGATTTGGTTTGTCAGTATTTTAGTGAGTATTTTTGCATCAATGTTCATGAGGGAGATTGGTCTTTAATTCTCTTTCTTTTTTGCATTTTTGTGTTTTGGGTATCAGGGTAACTATAGCCTCATAAAAAGAGTTTGGTAATGCTCCTTCTGTTTTTTTATTGTTGTTGTTTTGTTTTGTTTTTTGTTTTTTTTTTAAGATTTATTTATTTATTATGCATACAGCATATATGACTGCAGGCCAGAAGAGGGCACCAGATCTCATTACAGATGGTTGTGAGCCACCATGTGGTTGCTGGGAATTGAACTCAGGACCTCTGGAAGAGCAGTCAGTGCTCTTAACCTCTGAGCCATCTCTCTAACCCCTGCTCCTTCTGTTTTTATTGTGTGGAACAATTTAAAGAGTATTGGTATTAGCTCTTCTTTGAAATTCTGATAGAATTCTACACTGAAACCACCTGGTCCTGGGCTTTTTTTGTAGTGGGGGGAGGGGGAACTTTTAATGACTGTTTCTATTTCCTTGGGGGTTATAGGTCTATTTAAATTGTTTATCTGGTTTTCATTTATTTTTGATATGTGGTATCTCTGAATTTCCTTATTGTCTGTTGTTATGTCTCCCTTTTCATTTCTGATTTTGTTAATTTGGATGTTCTCTCTCTGCCTTTTGGTTAGTTTGGATAAGAGCTTGTTTATCTTGTTGATTTTCTCAAAGAACCAACTCTTTGTTTCATTGATTCTTGTTGTACATTCATTTTCATTGACTTCTAGGAAGTCTTTAATTTCTTTCTTTATTTCTTCCTTGACCCATTGGTGAATCAGTTGAGCATTATTCAGTTTCCATGAGATTGTAGACTTTCTGTAATTTTTGTTGTTGTTGAAATCTAATTATAAGCCATGGAGGTCTGACAGAATTCAGGAGGTTATTCCAATTTTTTTGTATCTGTTGAGATTTGCTTTGTGACCAGTATGTGGTCGATTTTAGAGAAGGTTCCACGGGGTGCTGAGATGAAGGTATATTCTTTTTTATTAGGGTGGAATGTTCTGTAGATATCGATTAAGTCCATTTGAGTCATGACATCAGTTAAGTCCTTTATTTCTCTGTTAAGTTTCGATTTGGCAGATCTGTCCAGTGGTGAAAGTGGGGTATTGAAGTCTCCCACTACTAGTGTGTGGATTTGATGTGTAATTTAAGCTTCAGTGTTGTTTCTTTTACATATGTGGGTGCCCTTGTATTTGTGACATAAATTTTTAAAATTGAGATATCATCTTGGTGGATTTTCCCTGTGATAAATATGTAATGTCCTTCCCAATCTCTTTTGATTGATTTTAGTTTGAAGTCTATTTTGTTAGATATTAGGATAGCTACTCCAGCTTGCTTCTTAAGTACATTTGATTGGAAATTATTTTCCCAGCCTTTTACTCTGAGGTAGTGTCTGTCTTTGAGTATGAGGTGTGTTTCTTGTATGCAGCAGACGGATGGATCCTGTTTTCATGTCCATTCTTTTAGCCTATGTCTTTTTATAGGTGAATTAAGTCCATTGACATTAAGGGATATTAATGACCAGTGACTGTTGATTTCTGTTATCTTTTGGTGGTAGTGTGTGTGTATTTCCCTTCTTTGGGATTTGCTGCACTGGGGTTTTCTATTGCTTATGTTTTTGTGAGTGTATTTAACTTCCTTAGGTTGGAGTTTTTCTTCCAGTGCTTTCTGTAAGGCTGGATTTGTGGATAGGTATTATTCAAATCTTGTTTTGTCTTGGAATATCTTGTTCACTCCATCTATGGTGATTGAAAGTTTTGCTGGGTATAATAATCTCGGCTGGCATCTGTGACCTCTTAGTGTCTGCATTACATCTGTCTAGGACCTTCTGGCTTCCAGAGTCTCCATTCAGAAGTTGGGTGTTATTCTGATGGGTCTACTTTTATAAGTCACTTGGCCTTTTTCTTTTGCTTCTCTTAATATTCTTTCTTTATTCTGTATATTTAGTGGTTTAATTATTTATGATAAGGGAACTTTTTTAGGGGGTTTAGTCTATTTGGTGTTATATAAGCTTCTTATATCTTCATAGGTATTTCCTTCTTTAAGTTGGGAAAGTTTTCTTCAGTGACTTTTTTAAACTATATTTTCTATGCCTTTTAGTTGCTATTCTTCTCCTTCTTTTATCCTTATTATTTTTAGGTTTGGCCTTTTCATGGTGTCCCACATTTCATGGATGTTTCGTATTAAGACTTTTTGGCTTTAGTGTTTTCTTTGGCTGATGAATCTATTTCATCTATTGTATCCTCCATGCCAGAGAGTCTCTCTTTCATCTCTTGTATTCTGTTGATTATCTGTAGTTCCTGTTTGTTTACTCAGATTTTCTATTTCCAGCATTCCCTTGGTTGTGTCTTCTTTCTTGTTTCTATTTCAATTTCCATGTTTGATCTGTTTCCTTCACCTGTTTAATTGGTTTTTCTTGGTTTCTTTGCCTTTCTTTACAGGATTTATTGATTTCTTCCAACTTTTTGTTTGTCTTTTCTTCAATTTCTTTTTTTTTAGATTTTTTAAATAAATATTTTTATTTTATAATTAATTTAATTTTACATATCAGCCACAGATTCCCCTGTCCTCCCTCCTCCCATCCTCGAGCCTTCCCCCCAGGGAGTCCACCCCCCATTCCCACCTCCTCCAAGGCAAGGTCTCCCCTAGGGAGTCAGCCTAGCCTGGTAGATTCATTTCCTCTTTAAAGGCCTCTATCATCTTCATAAATTTATTTTTAAGATTATTTTCTTCTGTTTCTTCTATGTTGTGATGTTCAGGTCTTACTTTTATAGAATCGCTAATTTCTGATGGTGCCATATTGCTCTTTATGTTATTTTACGTACTTTTGCCCTGGTGTCTTGCACCAGTAGGTGCAGAAATGTCTGTGTCTGAGGGAGCTGCTTTTGTTTCAATCTGTGCTTGATGTATCTGTTTCCTATAGGCACTCCATAGTGGGCTTTTATGTGGATTCTGTTGCTTGAACTCAAGTCCTCAGGCTGTGGAGCAAACACTTTTCCAACTGAGTCATCTCCTTGTAATGTATTGCCAAATTATATTGTGCTGTTTGAGTTAACTGAAAAGAAGGCTCTGGAAGCCTCCTCATTGGTCTCTCTCAGGCTCAAGCATGTTTTTTTTTTTTAATTATCCACCAAGGTTCCTTTTGTTGGGGAGCCTGGCTCCCCCAATTCTGTGTTGGGAAGAGAAAAGAACAGCAAACGTTTCAGAATAAAACTGTTGTGTCCTTGAAAACAGTTAGAGTTCTACCATTTCCACCAGAGGTTACTATTATTGTTCACCTCATGGGAGTGGGAAACTAAAGTTCAGCAAAGGAAAACAATCATACATGGAGAGGGCAGAGAGGACTATGCACCAGGAACTCAACAAGGTACTCTAGCTGACTGCCTCAGTTTTCCCAATGGGCTTCTGCTGGATGATTGTAAGTGTCCAGTTTGGTGTCATTATCTGTCTGCTGTTATTTTTTCCTTTATCTGGAAACTTCACCCAAGAGGACATTCTGCTAAACCCAGGACATTCTCTAAATTGCAAACTCCCCTAGCTTAAGGCTTCCCTAGTCAATTTCTGCTGGATGTTTTGTAAGCTGGGTTTGATGAAGTTATCATTTGTGTGCTCTCACAATTGGGTACTCCAGCCATCTCTGCTGAATGTTGTGAACTCCCAATTTGATACAGCTTCATTGAGAAGAGCTATGCTGTTTCTCACTATCTGCTGCTCACTACCTACTCTTTAACTTTTGGTTACTATATACTTGATAAGCACACTCATTCAAAACAGAAAGCGTAACTCTTATAGATTATTGTCTGGACCATTCATCATATTCCTCTGCCCCAAATGTTTTATTACTTAAGAGAAAACAAGTTATTTTTACATTAATCAACAACAGTATTTATCCTTGTTGCTTCCAGTTTTGTTTTGTTTTCTTGTATTTTTGAATGATTATTTGGTTGCTTATGAAATCCACACTGACAACTATTTTAATCCAATCTTTTAAAGATAACCTCATCTTTTGCTGATATATAACTGCTGCTTCTCTGTAACTTGCCTTGTTTCTCAGGTAGCTTTCAAAATGACCTTAAAGATCAACTGTCCAAATCTGACAATTTGTTGGGTTTTTTTTAAAATATTTTTTCTTGTTTCAAACAATGTGTAACAATTTATTCTTCTAAATAACTTCAATTATTTACCTGAAGATTTCTATATTTTTTCTAGCTCTGGAAAGTTCTCAATTATTTTTGTTTCAGACAAAGTCTCCTGAAACACAAGCTGGCCTCAAACTTGTTATATAGTGGAGGGTGTCTTTGAACTTTTGAACCCCTGCCTCAGTTTCTGAGTGCTGGGGAGACAGGCATGCATTATCCTGCCCACTTTATTTGGTGCTAGGAACTGAAATCAGGACGTTCTGATTGCTAGGCAATCATTCTACCAACTGAGCTACGTATCCAGCACATGATTTTACTTTTTAAGTGATCAAAATATGACTTCTTGTATCATTCTATCCATTTTCTTCTTAGGGACATATTTTGGTCTTGTGTTGGAGTTTTTCAGTCTATTTATAATGCTCTTAACTGCTTATATCTTCACAGACTACCTCATTTTTGAGGACTTCCAGTGTATTCAGCCTTTACTTTATCCTATTTATCAAATTTTTATTTTAATGATATTTAACTTAATTTTTTATTTGTATGTATATGCATGAATGTATGTGGGTGCACATGTCTGTGTGAGCATGTACTGATGCCAGTTGAGGACCTCAGGTGTTGTATTCTATCACTCTCTACCTTATTCCCTCAAGATATGATCTCTCACTGCTTTCCTGTTGGACTGGCTAGCCAGTGAGTCCCAGTTATCATACAGCTCTGCCTTCTGCCTCTACCCAGCCAAGCACTGTGGTTATAGATCTGCACCTCTGCACCCAATTTTGACTTGAGGGCTGGGGATCTGAACTCAGGTCCTCATGATTGCAAGAGCAAGTGCTACTTACCTACTGACCCATCTTCCTAACCCCTGGATGATATTTTACAATGGAATATTTTTTTAAAATGCTTGTCTATTGTTTCATTTGTTGGATTACTTTATGACTTTATTGTTATAATGGAAATTATTCTTATTTTGGCTTCTTTGGGAATCTCAAATCTATTTATTTTACTGAGTTATTTTCATATTATTGTGCATGTTATATTCATCATTGTGAATTCCTGTTGCATTGTCTGATTTTATTAACTGTCTTGGCATTATATTTCTCTATGGCCTAAAAGATGTTCTTCAGTCTCATTTCTAGTGTCTTCTAATTGGCTTTTAGCTTGGTTGTGCCCTCTTTCCCAGTTTGTCCTTTTGTGTTTTTGTGTTTCCAATTAATACTGATGACACTCAACAAGTACACCAACACACCCAGATTCTTTTGTATAACTGAAAAAAAAATAATGCAACAGTTTGAATATACTAACAAATATATGTCTTACTAGATTAAAACACTAACTTTAAGAGAGAGCTTTCACTATTTTCAAATGTAGTGTATGGGGAAGTTGAGGCAGGAGAACTGTGAGTTCAAAGTCAGTTTGGGCTACATAACAAGACCATATTTTTAAAATCTTTTTATATATTTGTTTTTTTTTTAATTTTTTTAAGATTTATTTATTTATTATGTATAGTGTTCTGTTTGCATGTACCCCTGCAGGCCAGAAGAGGGCGCCAGATCTCATTACAGATGATTGTGAGCCACCATGTGGTTGCTGGGAATTGAACTCAGGACCTCTGGAAGAGCAATCAGTGCTCTTAACCTCTAAGCCATCTCTCCAGCCCCATATATTTGTTTCTGAGACAAGGTCTCATCATGTAGCCCTGGCTGTCCTGGAAATTGCTATGAGAACCACGCTGGCCTCAAACTCACAGAAATCTGCTTGTCTCTGCCTCTCAAGTGCTGGGATTAAAGGAGTGTGTCACCATGCCTGGCTTTTTATTTTCCTTTTTAAAGGAAGAAGGAAGAAAAAGAAAATACAATAAAATATGCAAAAAAAACCTTGTATATTTCAGAGGATTCTGACCAACCATCACTTTTTTCTACAAATCAAAACAACAACAAATCAACAATAGTTTTTCCTTCCCCTCCTTTTGGTAGGATTATGAATTGAACCTGGTGCTTCATATCTGCTAGACAAGTGTTCTCTGCTACTGAGATATGGCTCCAGCCCTGACTTATAATCTTATTATAGGATGTAATTATTTTCTACTAAATCCAAATACTCCTACTGTGGTTGCCTTGAAAGGATACACAGCAACAGTGACTAGGAGAATCTTAATATTTGTTTATTTATTTATTTTTGAGATAGGGTTTTGCTATATATCCCAGCTTGACCTGGAACTCCCTATATGGCCCAAGCTGACCCTGACCTTTAATGTTTCTGACTTAATGTCCACAGTGCAAGGCTTATAAGCATGAGTTACTACTTTGGCTCTTAATTTTATTTTTATGTATTTGCACTTAGTTTTTATTGAGAGTGGGGAATTGAGACAGGGTTTTGCTATGTAGCCCTGGCTAGCTTGGATCTCATGATCTTCCAGCCTCAGCCTGCTGAGTGCTGGAATCACAGCCATGCACCACCACATCTGAATTTTAGTTTTATTTTTCAAAACTGGTTTACGCCTATGTTTGGTTTAGGATCTAGAAACTTCTCAGCATATTCATCATTATTACCCAGATTCAAGCTAGCATAATATCTTATTAAATACTTGCATACACCTAGCTGCTCTCCTGATTCAATACTGTTGCCACTCTACCACAACTTTTTCTCCACACTGAAGCCAAATGATTTTATGTCATTATTTTTCTCAATGCACTCTAGGGTTTACTCATGTCATTCTGAGTTTCCAGTGTGGTCCTGAAAGCTATGTGTTGCATAATCCCCTAGCAGCTGCGACTTGATGTCCTACTGCTGTTTTCTTCAAATTCTTGAGTCCATGATCATTAGTGGATTTACTATTCCTTGAACTCATTAAACATGCTCCTACATCAATGTCCTTGCATTTGAAGTTCCCTCTGTTAGCAAAATTCTTCAATTATTTCATTCTTCATTTTCTTTACATGGATATAGAAGGGCTACTTTATTAAAGAGGCCTCTTCTTCCTGGTAACAAAAAAATATTACACTGAAACTCTAAAATATACCTCTATTACTGCCCATCTCCTTACCATGTTGTATTCTGTATCAGCATTGCAGTATTTACCACCACCTGCTTATACAGACTTAATACAGATTTAATCTTCTTTCTTGGCATCCGTTTTTAATCCTCTAAGTAGGATGTCACTTCCATTAGGGTCTTTTGGATTTTTTAATAATCTGATATTTAATATTAAGGAAGGTATTATATGAAAGAAAAGTCGAAGATATCAAAAACAATAATCCTTTTCCTTCCCAAGGTATATTAGTAACTATAAATCTATATATTAACACATATGATAGAGTGTCTTTCCTTCATTTCTTTCTTTTTATTTTCTTTGTGACAGAATCTAATTAAGCCATGGATTGCTTGGTAAATCCTGGTCCTCCTGCCTGGGCTTCCATAGTTCTGGGGTTACAGGTATATACCACCACACCTGACATATTCTCTCTATTTCTTACAGACTAGTTCAATGACAAGAATAATGAACAATATAGATATACAAATGGCTTGCCTAATTTAAGATCTTATTTCTCACTGTTGATTTGTGTAGTTAGTAATGGTACAAGGGTAATCAATAGATGGAGTCTTCTAAGGGCTGTACTTGCAGTACTTGAACATTATAAAAATGGTAATGAAATACTACATGATGAAGAAAAATTTAAGTAACATATCTATAAATGCAGCCCTACAGAAAGTGCTAGAAAGAAAACGCCAATCTAAGGAGGTTAACTACAGTCATGAAAATATAGGAAATAAATAACTGTAGGTCAGAAAAATTTTTCAAAAGAAGGGAAATACACACACCACCACCACCACCACCACAACAACAACAACAACCACAATCATCACAACCAACAAAAAATAAAAGGAATCAACAAATATTAGTGATTGATATCTTTCAACATCAATGGATTCAATTCTCTTATAAAAAGACAGAGTGTAACAGAATGGATGTGAAAACAGGATCCATCCTTCTGGTACATCCAAGAAACACACCTCAACATCAAAATAGACATTTTGGAAATGGATGGAAAGAGTTGGAAAAAGATATTCCAAGCAAATGGACCCAAGGAAAAGCTGGCATAGCCATTTTAATATCTGACAAAATAGACTTTAAACCAAAGCTAATCAGAAGAGATAAAGACACTACATACTCATCAAAGGAAAATTCACCAATAGGAGTTCAACTCTTAATGTCTATGCCCCAACACAAAGGCATCCAAGTTTGTAAAATAAACACCACTACAGCTTAAATCAGACATGGACCCTCATACATTGATAGTGAAAGACTTTGATATCACACTCTCACCAATAGACAGGTCATACAGACAACAACTAAACAGAGAAATGTGGGAGCTAACTGAAGTCATAAACCAATGGACCCAACAGATATTTATGGATCATTTTATCCAAACACAAAAGAATATACCGTCTCAGCACAGCATGGAACTTTCTCCAAAATTGACCACATAGTAGGACACAAAACAAGTCTCAACAGACAAGAAAATAAAAATAACACCCTGTATTGATCTGAACACCTCGGATTAAAGCTGGATATCAACTACAATGGAAAGCTTACAAACTTATGGAAACTGAACAGCTCTCCAGTGAATCAAAAATGAGTCTGGTCAGAAACTAAGAAAGAAATAAATGACTTTCTAGAATTGAAAGAAAATGAATACACAACTTACTCAGTCTTATGGTACACAATGAAGGCTGTTCTAAGGGGCAAGTTCATAGCAGTAAGTGCCTACATGAAAACCTGGAGCGATCTCATACTAACAACAGCACACCTGAGAGTGCTCTAGAAAAAAAAAGAAGAAATCACACCCTAAAGACATCAAGAAATAATCAAACTCAGGACTGAAATCAATGAAATAGACACAAAGAGAACAATATAAAGGATCAATAAAACAAAGAGTTGGTTCTTTGAGAATAATCAACAACTTAGACAAACTCTTATCTAAACTAATTATAAGGTGGAGAATATACAAATTAACAAAATCAGAAATGAAAAGTGGGACATAACAACAGACACTGAGGAAATCCAGAGACATAGGACATACTTCAAAAATCTGTACTTCACCAAATTGTAAAAATCTATTTTCTCAATAGGTATCACTTATCAGTTAAATCAGATCAGATAAGCAATTTAGATAGAACTATAACCCCTGGTGATGTAGAAGCAGGCATTAAAAGTTTCCCAAACAAACAAACACACACAAACCCAAACAAACCCAAAACAAAACAAAACAGAGCCAGATGGCTTTAGCTCAGAATTCTACTATACTTTCAAAGAAGAATTAGCACCAATACTCCTCAAATTGTTCCACAAAACAGAAACAGAACGAACATAGCTAAATTTGTTTTATGAGGCCACAGTTACCCTGATACCCAAATCACATAAAGACCCAACAAAGAAAGAGCATTACAGACCAATTTCCCCTATAAAAATGGATGGAAAAATTTTCACTAAAATATTTGTAAACCAAATTCAGGAAAGCTTCAAAAAGATAATCCACCGTGATCAAGTAGGCTTCACTTCAAAGATGCAGGGATAGTTCAACATATGTAAATTGATAAACATAATCTACCATATAAACAAACAAAACCCATATGATAATCTCATTAGATATATATGACTTTATGAACAGAACACAGTTAGCACAGGCATTAAGATCAACAATGAATCAATGTGACTTCAAGAAACTGAAAAGCATTTGTAAAGAAAAGGACACCATCAATGGGACAAAGTGGCAACCTACAGAATGGAAAAAGATTTTTCCCAACTACACATTCAATCGAGGTTTAATATCCAAAATATATATGAAAAAAACTAAAGAAACTAGATATCAAGAAAAAAGACAACCCAATTAAAACTTGGGGTACAGTTCTAAACAGAGATTCTCAATAGAGGAATTCAAATGGCTGAGAATCACTTAAAGAAATATTCAACATCCTTAGCCATCGGAAATAAAAATCAAAACTAATTTGAGATTCCATCTTACACCTGTCAGAATGACCAAGTTCAATAACACAAATGACAGCTCATGCTGAAGAGGAAGTGGAACAAGAAGAACACTTCTTCATTGCTGGTGGGAGTGCAAACTTGTACAGCCACTATGAAAATCAACATAGCAATTCCTCAGAAAACCAGGAATAAATCTACCTCAAGACCCAGCTATACTACTCCTGGGCATACAACCAAAATATAACTCATCCTACTACAAGGACACTTGCTTAACCATGTTCATTGCTCCTCTATTCATAATAGCCAGAAATTGGAAACAACCTAGATGTCTCTCAACAGAAGAATTGTTAAAGAAAATGTGGTACATTTGTACAATAGAGTATTACATCTGTTCTTTTCTAGTGAGAAACAGAAAGTGAGTGAATCCAGATGTGAAGGGAGTTGGAGTAGAGAGAGAGGAAACTGTAATCAGGGTATACTATATGAGAAGAGAATTTATTTTTAATAAAAGGAAAAAAATTAAAAAGAAAAGAAGGTGGAATGCCAAAAATAAATTAAATCTTATTTTGGCTGAAAAAAAAAATAAAACAAAACAGAAATAACTGGCTTAGAATCTCAAAAAAATAAAAGAAATAATAAAACAAAGTAACTAAGTATGCTTGCTCTTTGAATGCCCTGTTTGATGTACTTGTGTTTGTATTGGTAACAGAGTAGCATTAAATAATGATTTGCAGGTACTGTCTCATGGGGTTGGTAATTAATTCAAACAGTAAAGTATAATATGACTTCTCATCAGTAATTTCTAAACCAAATCACCAATGAAGCCTAGTAATATTTTAAATCTTTCAGTTTATTACCCGATGTGCAAGATTTGGAATAATTTTTCTCAGTTTGCCACCATTACCCCCAAAATACATACTGTTTGTTTTATTAATTTCAATAGAATATTTTTAGCTTAAGTGGCAATAACTTCATATCAATAAAAATAAACTGTAGATGTAACCAACTGTCTTACTAAATAAGAAACACAGAACCAATGTAAAAGAGAAAGCCAAGAGGTCAGAGCTCAGAGCTAAAACCTTACCCTTCCTGTGGTGCTCCTACCTCCCCGAAAAAGACCTATTTCCTGTGTGTATGTCTTTACATAGTCTTTCTGTTCTGCCTTCTCATTGGTTGTAAACCCAAACACATGACTGCCTTGTCACTGCCTGTAAGTAGAGCCCTCCAGGTCTTAAAGGTGTATGTCTCTAATGCTGGCTGTATCCCTGAATACACAGAGATCTACCTAGCTCTGTCTACCAAACGCTGGGATTAAAGGCATGTGCCACCACCGCCATGCTCTTGCTATGGCTTTAATAGCTCTGACCCACGGGCAACTTTATTTATTAACATACAATTAAAATCACATTTAAGTACAAATAAAATACCACCATATTTCCCCTCTTCTATTTTAACAAAAAGAAGAAAAGCAAAAGGTAATAACTAACAAAAGAAAAACTATATACAAAAGTACAATAACTATATACAATATATACAAGTAATAAATACCTAAACAATGTCTAGTCCATTTGTATTTGACAAATCAGAGAAAATAATTCCATTATCTATCCTATTTTGGTAAGTCCAAAATGTATCTAATTCATTTTCTATCCTAATTAATCTTCAACTATAATGAACTAATCTTCAACTATAACTAACTAATCTGCAACTCCCTCAGAGACCCAAGAAGGAAATAATATTAGCTAACAAAAATAAAAACAGGAAGTGCATGCAAGCAACTTCCAAAAAAATTTGTGAGTTGACAGAAACAGCCAGCTGCCTGGCTGAGGTTTCTCCACAGTGTTGGGGCATCATCTTCAGCCTATAGGCTTAGTGTATCTGACAGACTCATTTGTGAAGTAGGATATAAACAAGGCCAACAGTTCAACTTCACATTTGGTGAGAGCAGTCCATGTACCAGAAACACCTGAATTCTACTAGTGCCATGTCATGATTCAGGATTTTAAATTCTGGAAATTGTTGACGGTTTTTGAATTCAGCTGTCCATTCTTCTTGGCTGTGTATATATGGCTTCATCTCAGCATCCCCTTCTTCTCCACATCCCTCCATTAAATGCCAGTCTACTATTGAGAGGCATGAGCTTTCAGCTGCTGTTCCATTGCACAACAAAAGCCATCAGCCCACTGCCTGTTAAGCTGCCTAAAAAGACAAGGACACGGTACCTTTTCAGGATTGCTAAGGCCACTTCAGGGATGGGGCCCTATTGTCCTGGCCTCAGAAGATGCCTTTTGATAAAGCCATAACCACACTTGTTTTGGCAAGAATCAGTAGTCCTTTGTTTCGTGTTATGTCTGTCCATTTTGTCCTGTTGAATCAAGGATACTTTGTTGTCCAGTGGCTAATTTTGCCACAATGAAAGTTAACTCCATATGCAGTTTCTTCAATGCCCATATTTTCTCTGAAGTAGATTGCTACTGCCAGGAGCTGACATGTCTCAAAAAGGAAAAATTTCTAAGTTATCAAAACATTTCAAATGCCATATTCTGTAGATCTCTGAAGGGTCTGAAGATGACCTGTCTAAAATGTATCTGCTCAATTTCTAATATGACTACAAGTTCTATTGTAATGTCTAACTGCTAACTTTCATTTCTTTATATCCTAATAGTTGGTAATAATAACATTCAAGGATCAGAAAATTGCATTACATTGTTAAATGAATGGTATAAATACAATTAGAAATATACATATAGCATTTTCTAACAATATCAATTTCAAATTTGTATACAATATAAAACAATCCAATCCAATGTAAAGTATTTAAAACTAGTCATTGTCTTTTTCTTTTCTTTCTTCCTTCCTTCCTTCCTTCCTTCCTTCCTTCCTTCCTTCCTTCCTTCCTTCCTTTCTCTCTCTCTCTTTCTCTCTCTCTCTTTCTTTCTCTCTCTCTTTCTTCCTTCCTTCCTTCCTTCCTTCCTTCCTTCCTTCCTTCCTTCCTTCCTCCCTCCCTCCCTCCCTCCCTCCCTCCCTCTCTCTCTCTCTTTCTTTCTTTCTTTCTTTTTTAAACAAGAACCTTAAATCTAATCTCCTTTGCTTAGCCTTTTTCCTAACCCTTGACAACAACTTGTAACCAACCCCCCTAAACAATGAAAATTATCCCAGACCAAAAAACATTAAAAAGACCAAAAAACCACCCGCCCCACACCACCTCTTTGGGAATGTGGGCGTCGTATTCTTAAAATTGCTTCCTGCTGGGTATGGGCAAAGTGATCTTTATCCTGAAAGAAAAATTTTAGGTTAATTGTCAAATTCTAGGAAAGGTAACTATATCCTTCATTATTATCCAGTCTGTGTATAATGCCAAAGTTCAGGGTTTATCTCAAGTCCTTATTCAAGTAGTTTTTGAGATTGGATCATCTCAGCTAGTCATCTCAAAATTGCTCAGAGCACTTTGTAGTTCAAAGTTGATCTGTAGATGATGTTTGTCAGCTTAATGATATTATTATTGTCCACGTGGAATTGTTGTTGTTGTGGGGCCCCATCTTCTTTCTGGAGACTTCAGTTGATGTTAGGCCTGTCTGTGATTTCCTGTAGAAAACTGATGAGACTCGAACACAAAGACATATATATGCAGCTAAATGAAGCCTTTTTTTAGAATTAGTTAGTACTCTATATGACCATTCATATCTTAACAAAGTTTAAAATGTATATATATCTATATATATTAATATTGTAAATTTTGATATAAAATTCATACTTTAAGAAAAGTTTAAAGAATCGGAATAGAGCCAGGCGGTGGTGGCGCACGCCTTTAATCCCAGCACTCGGGAGGCAGAGCCAGGCGGATCTCTGTGAGTTCAAGGCCAGCCTGGGCTACCAAGTGAGTTCCAGGAGAGGCGCAAAGCTACACAGAGAAACCCTGTCTCGAAAAACCAAAAAAAAAAAAAAAAAAAAAGAATCGGAATAGAATCACAGAGTTGAGATTCGTAATAGAATAGTCCCGTAATTAATTTGGGTTTGTCCTATCCCATAGCAGAAAATGGCTCTTTTATTCTGGCATGATACATGGAGTATGCATTTTCCTTTTAACAACATGCTTGAGTTTAAAGGATAGAGCCATTCTCCAACTCCAAAGTCAGCTTTAAATTTTAATTGAACTGGGACTATTAGAAGACCAATAGTGTTAAATCTTTAGAGAAAAGCAGAAACAAACATTTAGGAAGACATAAAATTTTTTAGATAAGATATACCCATACGCCGTTACTGTTTCCTGGGGTAGATGATTTGTTCCTTTTCTTCAGTTGTCTCATTTGCCCTGTGTTCTTCAGATTCCTTAACCTTCATTCTCCTAAAAGACAAAAACAAAAACCTTTCCCCAAGACTAATTTTGGGAATGTTCCTTTTTTGCAAGTTATTATCCGATTAAATGAAAAGGCATGTGTTACTGGTACAAGTTAGTTTAAATTGAATGTTCATGCTGGTTGATGAACTATCACCTCCTCTAATTAAGAGGTCTCTCTTGTTCAAATCGAACCTTTATCAATTTTGATGGTACCCACAGCTTATTTTCTCCTGTAGAAACAAAAGCAAAACCCCGTCCCCAATGTAATACATACCCTGGTTTCCATTCTGAGATCAGCACATCCTTAAAGTATATAGGCTGATTTAATTCTGTAGTTTTTTTCTATTATCCAATGTCTCTCTGCAGCTGTTGTTCCTTTCTCATTGGCATTGAGAAAATTCAAATAGAGCATTATGCAGTCTATTTCTGGGTGTTTTTGTTACCCCTTTCTGTTTATTTAGCATATCCTTTAGAGTTCTGTTTGAACTTTCTATAACTGCTTGACCTGTAGGATTATGTGGTATACCTGTAATATGCTTTATATTATAATAAGCAAAAAACTGTTTCATTTTAACAGAGACATATGATGGAGCATTGTCAGTTTGGACTTGTGCAGGTATACACATGATGGCCATAACTTCTAGCAAATGAGTGATTATAGAATCAGCTTTTTCAGAACTCAAAGCAGTTACCCATTGAAATCCTGAATAATTATCGATGGTGTGGTGTACATATTTCAATTTTCCAAATTCTACAAAGTGAAACACATCCATCTGCCAGATTTCATTCCTCTGAGTACCCTTTGGGTTACATCCTGCTGGTAATGGTGTTTGATTGTAGAAGGAACAAGTAGGACATTTCTTTACTATTTCTTTGGCTTGTTGCCAGGTTATGGAAAAATCCCTTTTTAAACCTTTACTATTGACATGATGTTTTTTATGAAATTCTGAGGCCTCTAGCACATTTCCTATCAATAATTTATCAATCTCATCATTGTCTTGTGCTAGAGGGTCTGGTAGACCAGTATGGGATCGAATGTGTTATATATAAATGATGACGCCTTTTCCTGAGTGTATCTTGTAATTGAATAAATAGTGAAGTTAATTCTGAAGCATCAGGGATAAATTCTGCAGTCTCAATATGTAATACTACTCTTTCGGCACACTGAGAGTCAGTTACTATGTTGAGAGGTTCTGAAATATCCATTAATACCAACAGAATAGCATACAATTCTGATTTTTGAACTGAATTATAAGGATTTTGAACCACTTTACTTAAATTTTCTGATTTGTAACCTGCCTTTCCTTGTTTGTTGGCATCTGTATAAAATGTACGAACTCCAGATATGGGTTTTTCCCGTACAATTCAAGGCAAGATCCAATCAGCTCTCTGTATAAGATCAATTCTATCACTTTTGGGATATTTGCTGTTAATCTCTCCCAAAAATTACTGCAAGTTCTTTGCCAAGGTTCACTTTCTGTCCATAATTTTTCAATGTCCTCCTTAGTTAAAGGTATGACAATTTCTACTGGGACTATTCCTGCTAATTGACAAAGTCTCAATTTTCCTTTCCAAATCAAGTCAGAGATTTTTTCCACATAAGTTTTTAATTTTTTATTTGGTTTATTTGGTAAAAATATCCATTCCAATATAATATATTCCCTCTGCATTAATATTCCTGTAGGACAATGCCTAGTAGGTAAAATGACCAAAATGCAAACCAGCTTTGGATCAATACGATCCACGTGCCCGTCATGTACTTTCTTTTCTACCAAGGCCAATTCTTTCTCAGCTTCATGTGATAATTCTCTTGGACTGTTTAAGTCCTTGTCACCTTCTAAGGTTTTGAACAAATTATTCAGTTCATCATTTTTTACTCCAACAATAGTTCGTAGATGAGAAATATCTCCAAATAATCTTTGAAAGTCATTAAGAGTCTGTAGTCTATCTCTCCTAATTTGCACCTTTTGGGATCTATTTTTTTGTAGTTCTATTTTATTTCCTAAATAATTAATAGAATCTCCTCTTTGTATCTTTTCAGGAGCAATTTGTAATCTCCAGCAAGTCAAAATTTTCTTTACTTCTTCAAACATTCTTTCTAAAGTATCTGCATTTGAGTCTGCTAGTAATATATTATCCATATAATGATAAATTATAGATTTAGGAAATTTTTTACGTATCACTTCCAATGGCTGTTGTACAAAATATTGGCACAGAATTGGGCTATTCAACATTCCCTGTGGGAGGACCCTGCATTGAAATCTTTCAACCGATTGAGAATTATTATAAGTAGGCACTGTGAAAGCAAATCTTTCTCTGTCTTTTTCTTGTAAGGGTATTGAAAAGAAACAGTCTTTTAAATCAATAACTATGAGAGGCCATCCTTTTGG